>NC_048595.1:160500193-160800193 GCF_003668045.3 Cricetulus griseus
TTTTTTGATACAGGGTTTCTCTGTGTAGCTTTGGAGCCTATCCTGGCATTTTTAAATGGACAAGAGTTGATAGAAACCAGTTTCACTGCAGTCTCAGGGTTTCTATTGCTGCAATGAAACACCATGGCCAAAAAATAAGCTGGGGAGGAAAGGGTTCATTTGGTTTCTATTTCCAAGGCACTGTTTATCATTGAAGGAAGTCAGGACAGGAATTCAAACAGGGCAGGAACCTGGAGGCAGGAGCTGAAGCAGAGGCCATGGAGGAGTGCTGCTTCCTGGTTTGCTCACTGTGGCTTACTCAGTCTGCTTTTTATTGAACCCAGGACCATCATACCAGGGATGGTACCACCAACAATATCCTGGGACCTCCTCCATCAATACCTAATTAAGAAAATGCCTTATAAGCTTGCCTGAAGCCTGATCTTGTGCAGGCATTTTCTTAATTGAGGGCCTCTCCTCTCAGATGTCTTTAGTTTGTGTCATTTCACATACACCTACCCAGCACACCTGCCTAGAATGTCAGAACACCTGCCTAGAATGTCAGCACAGCTGCATAGAATGTCAGCACACCTGCATAGAATGTTAGTACACCTGCATAGAATGTCAGCACACCTGCATAGAATGTTAGTACACCTGCATAGAATGTCAGCACACCTGTATAGAACTTCAGCACACCTGCTTTGAATGTCATCACATCTGCATAGAACATTAGTACACCTTCATAGAATGTCAGCACACCTGCATAGAATGTTAGCACACCTTCATAGAATGTCAGCACACCTGCATAGAACATCAGCACACCTGCATGGAATGTCAGCACACCTGCATGGAATGTCAGCACACCTTCATAGAATGTCAGCACACCTGCATAGAACATCAGCACACCTGCATGGAATGTCAACACACCTGCATGGAATGTCAGCACACCTGCATAGAATGTCAGCACACCTGCATAGAATGTTAGCACACCTGCATAGAACGTCAGCACACCTGCATAGAACATGCTCTCACTCTGAAGGAAATTTCACTTTAAAGATATTAGGGATTATACTGTCAACTCTGTAGATATCTTCAGATACTCAGTGTGGTGTCACACAGATCCTTAATGCAGCCAGTTGCACAGGAGATGTGTCCTTTATGTCTGTCATTTGCTGTGTGTGAAAAACCACCATTAGCTTTGCAGTTATTACTGCTCCATTCTGATGCCTGCAGTACTCTCTGGCATGGTCTGTGAATGCTTTAATTTTTGAAGTGTTACTTATCTTCTGTACTTCACTACAATTTCATTACACTTGCACGCCCAGGTATAACTTGACCTATGGCCAGTGCTTTAATGCCACCAAGGGAGGCATTAAATACCATCAGGGGGGGAGTTTCTTTATGCTCATTGCCACGCTCCTACAGCTGTCTTCCAGAGAGGGATGCTCACGTAGAGTGTATCTTTTCCTATACTTGTGCTCCAAGCATGGTGTGCTTCTGTTACAGTTTTATTCCATTACTTATAAGAATTTAGTTTTCCTTTTGTATGAGAAAGACAACTGGATATAAAGTTATGTCCATCATATCTTCCAAGGGAGGGTAGACAATTCAGACTTTTTCTACTCCTATTTTCTATTTTGATCACTTAAATTCTTTTCTGTTGTTTTCAATATGTGATAAAATATTGTTCTTTTGACATAGGCATCTGAATGAAGGGACACCAACACTGGTCATTCCACAAGAGAGGATAGAAGACAAGACAGAATTTGATTATGTATTGGAGTTTTTTTCTGGTCAGTAAAATATCACCATACCCTTATAAAACACATGAAGGTTTAAGTGTATGTATCAACACAGCACCAGTAGTGAACACATAAAGACAAGACTAAACAAAACAAAACAAAACAAAAACAAAAGAAAAAAAACAAAAACAAAACAGTTCAGGAGGATTCAAATTACTTGCTCCAAGTTCTCTCAGAAAAGAACATGTGTAACTGGGACTATGAATGAAGTTCCTTTGCCAGGCTACACTATGAGCCAGCTCTATCTATTCTCCTCTAAGTGTGGGCTCTTATTTTTGTCACGGTTTTTTATAGGCTCAGTTTTACATTTTAATTTTTCTATGCCTATTACATCCATCTAGTAAATAATTCAGTTTAACTCTCTAGGGTATTTCTGGTTAAACATCACAGTTTTCCTTTAGTGTCTATTTTTCTTTTGCCTAAATTTGTACTTAAACTTTCACAAAGAGTAGACTATACATCAGATAATCCCTTTCAGAGGCAGCACTGCAGAGTTTATTGAGAGGGCTGAGGGACTTACTATGATAAACATCACTAAGTGAATATTAAGTTTGACTTCAAAGAATTAAGAGCCCTCCAATTGAACACCAGTTGATACAGAACAGCTGATTACTTTTGCTAACCAGAATATGTTCCAGGCTTTATTCTGAACATAGGAAACTCTCAATGCTTTCATAAGAGAAATGGTAATAAAATTATTTCTAAAAGCAGTAAGGCAATAAGAATTTATAAACACTGATTATAAGAAACTAGCTTTTATGACAAACATTCCTTTTGTATTATAAAGAGAAAAGAAATGGTCCTAAGGTACAGTCGTTGGGAAACCCTACCAGTAAATCTGTTCATATTCTTGTTTATCTTTAATACCTGTAAATTTTGTTTTTTTATGTGAACAGGTTTTGTTCTTGATGACAATAAATATAGGCTAGATACAGAGAATTCAAACAATTCTTGAATTGATTAATGATATGTGCTAGTGATTGATTTATAAAGTTTGTTGTATTTTGGGCACATATAAGTGAATGTTCCAGACATAAAAAAATTGGTAAATAAAGTTAAAATGCAGCACATTGTGGGTCATCTCAAACCATTAAGGGCATTCAGGAGAGGATACACTCAGCCCTGTCCCATGCCACAGAGCTGAAGTTGTGTTACAGGAGGTTTTTGTCTCCATGCAATGCCTGATTACATTCCCACCAGCAAACATTCCAAGCTGTTTGTGTCACTTCCAAGCTGGAAATATTGCCTGTGCTGGTTCTCACTGTACTGGAAGATCAAGGTCTGCTGGAGGTCTTACATGCTTTTCTTTCCACCAGACTAACTGCCTTTGTTTATCACCAAGTGCCACTTTCTCTTAAAAATTACTCTTACTATTCAGTTTAACTTAGAAATTGATACCTTTCTGTATGGAATTTGAAAAAAATTACTTTGCCCCTAATGCCCTATAAAGCCTTTTTCCCTATTGTGGTTGGTCTTACAAGAAGTAGATCATAATTACATTCTACTATATTAAAAACTTCCACTTTCGCAGTTAGTTTTGTGAGGAATGTCCCATCCTATTTTTGTTCACTGCAATGTAAGAGACAGGCTTATTGAGGAGAACAGTGCTTCCACAGACTAAGAATCAGAAAAACAAGCTCCTATCTGGAAATTGTAGGTGCTTTTATCTTTCTTCAGTTATGAATCTTCTCAGGGGTTATGGTGGTTTAAATGAGAATGTCCCCCATAGACTCATGTATTTGGACACTTAGTCCCTTGTTGGTGGGACTGTTTGGAGAGGTTTAGGAGGTGCAATCTTGTTGGAGGAAGAATGTCACTGGAGGTGGACTTTGCCATTTCCAGGTTGCTCATTTGCTTGTCCTCTCATAGTTTAGATGTAACCTCTCAGCTTCCAGCTCCTGCTACCTTGCTTGTTGCCTACTGCCTTTTCTTGTTGCCACAATGGTCATTTACCCATCTGGAGCCATAAGTCTAGATTAACTCTTCCTTTGCCCTGGTCATTGTATTCTAAAACAGCAATGGGAAAGAAACTTATTTATTTGTAAAATAAGAAGTAGTCAATTAAGAAATCTTCAAAACTTTGGTAAAGATGATTTTCTATCCTAAATATGTGACATGCTTACTGACATTGATATAGTGTCTGTTTTTATATTTGTTTTCAGTTTGTTCATATATCATGTATGCCTATTGTTTTTTTTTGGGAAAGGCATCTATAGAAGGTGAAATAAACACATTGCTTTTAGTAGCAATGTCCTCTTATAAAACTCTTCCCATCAGTTCATTCATTCATGGAGATCTGGAGAATTTGGAGATAAAACATATCAAGACACTTTCTTTACAGTTACACACAGACCGCAAGAATGAATTGTCTACTACACTCCAGTTTAAGCTTTATACAGTATTTATTGTATTTCCAAAATCAATTAATTTTCATTTAACCACTGACAGCCAGGGTGAATTTGATGTCAGTTTACGAACATAGCTAAGGCACAAATGTTATTGACAATGTGGTTTTTAGATAGTTCACTTACTTCTATTAGTCACACAATCTTAGGACTAAAAAGAGAAATCCCATTGAGAACTCTGTGAGAGTAAAGTCTTTCATCATGTGCCAGGCTTCCTTTAAGACTGCAGACTAAATAACATAGACCATAAGGAACATTTTGATTTAAAGAGAATGAAATAGATCTCTTTAGAACATTACAAAAGTGTTCCACAACCTTTAAAACAAAAATATTTACTTCCTTTTCAGAAAAAAAGTGAAACAAAAAAACTCCTACCAAAACAAACTAAACAAATTAACAAAAGCAAATAAACACCTCAAACAAGGCCACTATAAAAAGTTCAATTTCTCGTAAACCATAAATATGACACATACTGTATGAACATTAAATTTCTTGTAGAAAATCAAACAGCTGATTCTAAATATTTCTAGCAAAAGAAAGTATAAAAAGAGAGAATTCACTAAGCTATTAAGGCTGATTGTAAGCCAGGAATGGTGGTGTCTTCTTAGCTTTTTACTGCTACTGCTACTACTACTAATTACTATTATTATTCACACCTGTAATCCCAGCTACTCAGGACTCCCTGGTTAACTTTACCAAGCTGTGTATTGAAATCAAGGGTAGCACAGAGAGGATGAGGAATATACAGTGGTGGAGTGCTTGTACTGCACGTACAAAAGCCTCTATGCTCAATTCCCAGTACTAAAAGAAAACAGAATTAGATAATACATATTGCTGATGACACTCGGGAGTGCCATCAGGAACCGAAGAAATGACTAGTCTGGAGGCAGGGCACAGTAGATCAAGAAATTTGAAAAAAAAAATAGAAATGTAAAGCAAAAAAAGACGTTCAATATCTACCCCTGGATTCTATACCCACATATATGTGTATGCACACATGTACATATTCACACAAAAATGCATGTGTACACACAAACACATACACATGGAGGGAGTACTGGACAAATCAGGAAGGCACAACAGTTGGCTGACATATATATTAATTTTCCATAAATGACAAAAAAGTTTTTAAAAGATTTTTTCGAATGTGCTATGTGTGTATAAGTGATTTTGTATGATATGGAGAATGATCTACAATAGCCACTCTTTGTATTTTACATAAATGAGCTCACTTAAGTCTAGAGTAAAGAGTGAGTAGAAAGTGAGACAGACAGCAAACTTCTTCATTGAGTGTTCAGAACATCAGAAACTGACTACGGAAGCCTCATTAGGGTAGTCACTTGGAGTTCCTAAGTTGAGTTCCAGAGTGTCCCTTCCTGCAAGTCTTTCAGTCAAAGAATAAATGGCAACAAAGGGACAAACATGAGATCACACCCTCACAGCATCCAGCAGAAACTGATTGGGGAAGAAAATAAAATAACGAGGAAACACTGCAGACTCAAAGATTCTAAGGGGAAATAGCAACTAACTATGTATTGTAGAAGTGAATAAAGAATATTATAGAGAAGACTTTACAAAATCTGAATGGAGGTCCCTGTCAGAGAATATGTGTCCTTGGTTTTACATTCTTTGTGAGCATTAAAAGATGTTAGAGGTTGTCGCTGCTTAGAGTCACCTGTTTGCTGCTCAGAATCTTCTGACACAAGCGACCTGCATGCTGGACCAAGTTCAGTGGTGGCAGGTTCCAAACACTGAACACCCACATGCAGCCCAGCCTCCATCTGCCTGCCCAGGTAGGGCAGGAGCTGTTTTCGGCCCCTGTTCGTCATCGCTGCTCAGAATCATCTTATGCAAATGACCTGCATGCCGGACCGAGTTCGGCCATGGATCCAACACACCGAGGCCTGGTGACAGCTCTGACTCCAACTGCCGGCCGGCAGGACCCGGAATGCCTGAACACTGCCGACACCCGGGGAACAGTGAAACCTCCATCCACGAGAAGAGGACCGACATCAGAGTATTGAATCTGTTTGCATCTACCAGAAGAGAGCCTTGGTCTCACACTCACCAAGAGAACAAGAAACTCTTGCTACACCCACCAGAAGACAGGATGAGAAGAGGAAAGGTAAAAGCACATCCAACAACAGAAAACCCAATATGACACCACCGGAGACTAGGAACCATACACCAGTAAGACCTCAACATCACAATGCAGATGAACCAGAGAGAATGACATTAAAAGAATCTTCATGAAAATGATAGAGGACCTCAAAGAAGACATGAGAAAATCCCTTAAAATTGGAAGAAAAACAAACCAAAAAATACAAGATACCAACAAATCTCTCAAGGAAACAGTTCAAGACCTAAAACTGAAATAGAGACAATAAAGAAAGCACAATCTGAGGGAATGCTGGAAATAGAAAAGCTGGGTAAATGATCAGGAACTACAGATGTAAGCATAACCAACAGAATACAAGAGATGGAAGAGAGATTCTCAGGAGTTGAAGACAAACTAGCATCAACCAAAGAAAATCTTAAGTCCAACAAATCCCTATCACAAAATATCCAGGAAATATGGGATACCATGAAAAGACCAAACCTAAGAATAAAAGGTATAGAAGAAGATGAAGAAATCCAACTCAAGGGCGCAGAAAACATATTCAACAAAATCATAGAAGAAAACTTTCCCAACCTAAAAAATGACATACCAATGAAAATACAAGAAGCCTACAGAACACCAAATAGACTGAACCAAAAAAAAATCACCTTGCCACATAATAATCAAAACACCAAACATACACAACAAAGAGAAAATATTAAGAGCAGCAAAGGAAAAAGGTCAAGTAACCTATAAAGGCAAACCTATCAGAATCACACATGACTTTTCCTTGGAAATTCTGAAATTCTACCTACACTAAGAGACCATGATTGCCAGCCCAGACTACTATACCCAGCAAAGCTTTCAATCATCATAGATGGAGAAAACAAGATATTCCATGACAAAACCATATTCAAACAATACATATCCACCAATCCAGCACTACAGAAAGTACTGGAAGGTAAACTGCAACCCAGGGAAGTTAACTACAACCAGAAAAACATAGGCAATAGATAATCCCAACTTACCAACAGCCAAAAGGAAAAAGGGACCGAATCCCACACATAATCTTGCCACCATCACCAAATCAAAAACAAACAAGAATGAACAATAATCAATGGTCATTAATATCCATCAACATTGATGGTCTTAACTCCCCTATAAAAAGACACAGATTAGCAGAATGGATAAGAAGACAGAATCCTTCCTTCTGCTGCTTACAAGAAACTCACCTCAACCTCAAAGACAGACAGTACCTAAGAATTAAAGGTTGGGGAAAGATCTTCCAATCAAATGGACCCAAGAAACAAGCGGGAGTAGCAATCCTAATATCCAATAAATTGGACTTTAAGATAAAATCAGTCAAAAGAGATCAAGAAGGTCATTTCCTTCTCATTACAGGAGAAATCCATCAGGATAAAGTCTCAATTCTAACATTTATGCCCCAAACAAAAAGGCATCCACGTTTGTAAAAGAAACATTACTAAAACTCAAATCACACATAAAACGGCACACACTTATAGTGGGAGATTTCAACACCCTACTCTCACAACTTGTTGGGAGCCATAAGTTAAGGGGCCAGCCAGAGCAGTGGAAAATTACAGATCCTTAAAGGACTTGCCTCCTGGCAACTGCCACCACTGGCTGTTCTATTCCGGGAAGAGATAAGCAGCTCCGAGAACAAGAAACATAGGAGGTTTTCAGGCAACAGACATTCTTTAGATAGCCTCTTGCGCAAAACACTAGATGTACTAACTCCCTGCTGCCTCCTCAGTTCCTCCTCTGTGCAGCCCCAGGGCCCATCCCAGGAGCCCCATGGCCAGTGGCAGCTACATGCTTGCTCCCCTTTCCCTCCTCCCTCCCTCCCACCTCACTGCCTCCTTACCACATTATTATATAAGCTTTACTGCTCTTTCAATAAAATGAGACCGTGACAAAAACTTATGCTCTCATGGTCTCATTCTTTTCTCCCACCCATGATTCTTTTCGGGCAGTACCTCTTCAGACCCTGAATAACTGGACCTGCTGGACGGGTCAACAACTGGACAGGAACACCAGTCAGAAACTTAACAAAGAAACAAAAGAACTAAGAGAAGTTATGTTGGTCTTAACAGATATCTATAGAACATTCCGCCCAAATACAAAACAATTTACCTTCTTCTCAGCACCACATGGAACATTCTCTAAAATCGACCACATACTTGGCAACATAGCAAACCTCAACAGGTACAAAAAAATTGAAATAACCCCCTGTGTCTTATCAGACCACCATGCTTTAAAATTAGAAATCAACAACAACACGAACTACAGAAAACCTACAAACTCATGGAAATTAAGTAACACCCAATTGCACAATTCATGGGTCCAGGAAGTAATCAAAAAAGAAATTAAAGATTTCCTAGAATTCAAGGAGAATGCTGACACAACATATCCAACCCTATGGGATACTTTGAAAGCAGTGCTAAGAGGAAAGTTCATAGCCCTAAATGCCCACATGAAGAAACAGGAGAATAATCACACTAGAGAATTAACAGCACAACTGAAAGCTTTAGAAAACAAAGAAGCCAATACACCCCTGAGGAGCAGATGCCAGGAAATAATCAAATTGAGGGCTGAAATCAATAAAATGGAAACTAGGAGAACAATACAAAGAATCAATACAACAAAAAGTTGATTCTTTGAGAAAATCAACAAGATAGACAAACCTTTATTCAAACTTACCAAACAACAAAGAGTGAACATGCAAATTAATAAAATCAGGAATGAAAAGGAGACATAACAACAGACACAGAGGAAATAAATCCAGAGAGTCATCAAGTCATACTTTGAAAACCTATAGTCCTAAAAATTTGAAAATCTAAAGGAAATAGACAATTTTCTGGACAGATTTCACTTACCAAAATTAAATCAAGAACAGATAAGCAATTTAAATAGACCTATAACCTCTAATGAAATTGAAGCAGTCATTCGAAGTCTCCCAACCCAAAAAAGCCCAGGGCCAGATGACTTCAGTGCAGAATTCTATGGATGAGTCTCAGAAATGTTTTTAAAAAGTAGAATTCAAACAAAAAGAATATATTCTGTTCGAACTCGCTTATTAAATGACATTCCAGAAACATCTGAACTCTAGGAACAGAAGCAAATCAGTGGGGGGAGACTTCCTCCCTGCTGGCTTCCTTCCATGGTGTCAACAGGTGCTGCATGAGAAAAATTTTAACACATGGTAAAATATAGTATAGGCATACTCAAAACAAAAACTCTCTTGAAGGCATATATATATATATATATATATATATATATATATATATATGTATATGCATGTTACTTAAAATGTTTTTAATTGATTTGTTGATTATTCTGGAGTGGTTGAGAATATAAAAGAAAGACACACTAAGTAGGGATATAAAAAGGGAAGCCATAATGTGTGACAGTAATAGGAGGATTCATTGTGAATGTCAATCTATATGTGTGCAGTGTCACCTTGCACAGTTTGGCAAACATAGCACTTACATGTGTGTTTGTTGCATTGTGTCATCAACAATATTAGTTCCTGATAACTACATCAGCATCAAAGTTAAGTTCAAAGCAGTTCAAGCACACTTGAACAAATATGTTATCTAATGTTGTATAAAACACAGTGACCAAAAGTAACTGTGGAGGCAAAAGGTTTACCTTAGCTTTCAGTTCTACATCATAGTCTATCATCTAAGGAAATTGGGGCAGGAACTCAGGACAGGAACCTGAAGGCAGGAAATGAAGCAGAGTGCCTCCATGGAGGAGTGATGCTTACTGACTTGATCCTTATTGCTGTTCAACCTGCCTTCCTTTTAATACCCAGGACTTCCTGTCCAGGGGTGGAAATAACCACCATGGGTTGGGCCCTCCCACATCCATTAACAATTAAGAAATGCCCCTAAAACTCATCTACAGCCCAGTTTTCCAGAAGTAAAGTGTCCCCTTTACAAATCACTCTAGCTTGTGTTAAGTTGATATAGAGCTAGTCAGTACAGCAAGTTAGAACAATTTCACTGTTTATGAAAATGAAAACCTAGAAACAAATGCACAGGTAAGGGATGGACAAGGAAATTTTGCCACAGACTCTATTACCCAACAAGTTAACAAAAGACTGACCATTATCCATTGCCTGCTTTTGCAGATTGGGTTTTTATTAGAGTAAGGGCAACAACTTTTTTTTCCCCAAAAAACAAAAACAAAACAAAACAAAACAACCAAAATGGAGCTATATACATGGACATGGTTAAATCTTAATATTCCTGGAGAAAGGTTCACATATTTATAAGTGAGAACATCTGACATAATGTGTATGCATACGGCTTAAATGTGGAAAGCATGACAGTTTTGGTTGCTGAATAATAAATTATCGCGAACAGAAGGTTTTAATATGCAACGGTTACAATCCTCACAGGTATGCAGTTCAGAAGTAGTTTCTGTTTGGAGCTACAGGGTAAGCTAGCTCAGGTTAGAATGATAGCAGAGACAGGGTTTTCTTCCGAGCTCTTTCAAACTGGAGGACGAATTCTGTTCCCCATAGTTGTGTGTTGGAGGCATCTCTTTCCTGCCTCTTAGCTGGAAGCATGCAGCTATTACAACCCGTTTATGATTCTCTACAGGCATTCCTTGCCTTGAGCCCTTGTCAATCTTCAAAGGAAAAATGGAAAATCCTGCCCAGAGTGAATCTCCTACAGTGGGAAGAGTTCTCTCTGGGACTCGTCCTTTACTGGCTTCCAGTTAAATCACACTACTTGAGTTTAAGTTTCCTTTGGTAAGGTTGGCTGATTTGGGATCTTAATGACACTGTCAAAACCAATCACAACAGTTTCTAAATTAGTATTTGATTGAGAGACTAGAGGAGAGTATCTGTACCAAGGCCCAGAAATATTGGGATTCATCTTTTAATTTTGCCTATACAATGTATGGTGATAGTTAATGCTATTAAAATTATTATTTATCTCAGAAATGGAGAGAAAAAGATATATTTATTCTTAGAGTTAGTTTATCTTCAAGTCTACATGAAGTATTCTCTTTCTTCAAAAAGCTAAAGAAAACCATCCATTAAAATACAGTCTTGTTTGATATTTGGCATGTGGGTATATATCAGTTTTTGGATTTTTATAGATTTTTTTCATTGAATGGAAGAAATGTATTCATCTCCAACTTTAATTTCAAACAAGTCTTTTCAGGTAAGCACTTTCTAACATTTTCATTACTCTTTTTCATCACAGCACCATTGCCCTGTCATATGTGAATAAAATGAACTATGTTGTTTTTTGCTGTGATTATTTACTTGTGTACACATGTACATGTCCATGTGCACAGGCACATGTGTGTGTACAGTTATGTGTGCATGTGGGGTCCCGGGGGCAACCTCAGCTACTGTTCTCCAGGTACTGTTTACTGTGTTTTGTGAAGCAAAATCTCTTGTGGCTTGGAATTTTCCATGTAGACTAGGTTGGCTGGCCAACAAGCTCCAGGGACCCGCATCTTTCTACTTCACCAGTGCTGGGATTAGGAGCACAGATAAGCACATCTAAGATAAGGGTGTTTCTTTATGGGTTTTGAGGAATCTAACCAAGGTCTATGTGTCTGGCACTTTACAAACTGTGTCTCATTGTAGCACCATGATCTATTTTTAATTATGACTTTTTATTCCTTCCTTGCCAGTAAATTACAGCTCTTAAAAGAAGTTAATATTTTGTGATTCATGGTGCTAAAATAGTAATATTCAAATATCAGGAACTTTTAAAATAAATAATTGAAACCTTTTAATATAATACAATCTCCCTGACATCAGGCTAGAGGGCACCTGAGAATTAGACTTCTGCACACAGTTAGTGGAGAACAGGATGACTTTTAGAGTGAGTGATAAACTCTGTCCCCTCAAACAAACAGAGCTCCCTGTTCTAATTCTCATGCTTGGAGTCATCCTATTTCAAGGTTACAGTTTTTCATTTTGTTTTCAATGATGAGGAATTACTTTGTCTGTTCTAGAGGCTCAATAAATAAATCCGTTTGGTTCTCAGGTACCAGTATCTTAAACGCCTCATTCTCCTTGGAAAGAAATTTCACGGTCAGAACTACATATTAAAGTTACAGATTTCTAAAGCCATCAGAACCTCATACTAACACTCTAACTGTGGAACATGTTCTAAATATCATAATACAACACACAAAACATATACATACAAAACTTACAAACATCAAACGGATTCATTATTGATGAATGAGACATAGTCCAGGAATGATTACATGCCGCATGAATTTCCAAGCATGTAGGTACACGTTAATTTACAATAAACTGGTGTTTTCTAATGTAAATTTGTTTTCAAGCTACCAGAAAATTACCCATGAGGTAGGTGTTTCCTCCTGCCAGGAACCATACTTACTCAATTGAAATCTTATGAGTTATTCTAATATGATACTGCCTACTCCCTGAGAGGACCAGGGAGCCAGACCAGAGCTACCATAGGTTTCTAATAGCCCCTGCCAGGGACCAGGCCTTAGTTCCAGTTTACGGAACTGGCTGCAGCTGAGTAAGCAGTTCTTCTGAAAGCTGCAACACAGGGGCAACCAATCAGAGGATCAGAGGACACCCTACAACCTTGTGCAAGCTTAGGAGAACTAAAGATAGCTTCTCTCACTCTTCAGCTGAAAAGCCCTTAACCACTGAGCCACCAAACAATAAATACTATAGCAATGGGTAAATTGTTTGTTTGAAGCTACCACTCAGTCCCCAGGCTAAACTCTCCTCCCTGGAATTCCCCTACAACAGTTTAAAAGGAGGCCTACCAGCCTCTCAGGTTGTTGCCATGTGGCACCCCAGCATATTGGAATCAATAAACCACTCTTGTTGATTGCATACATGACTGGTGGTCTTCTATGGGACTTCTTGTGGATCCTAATAAGGCCCCA
Organism: Cricetulus griseus; assembly: GCF_003668045.3. Lineage (NCBI taxonomy): Eukaryota > Metazoa > Chordata > Mammalia > Rodentia > Cricetidae > Cricetulus > Cricetulus griseus. Next base: position 160,513,408 of record NC_048595.1, read on the forward strand.
TCATATGTTTAAGACAGGATACATACAACCAGCACAATTAACCAAGGCTCCAGACTTATATCATAGAAATTTGCTCAGCCAAATGGAGGTGAATTTTGTAGCAGTTTCCTCCAAGACTGAAAAATTCCATCTCCCCTGTTCCTCCAAGACTGAAAAATTCCATCTCCCCTGGAAGATCCTTAAGCCAGAAGGTAGACATCTCAAAATAGCTCCAGGAAGTCCCTGAAACTGACCAGATTCACCCCTCTCCAGTAAACAATAAAGACTGCTGAGAGTCACTCTTAGACCAATCTGCAAAGAAGACAGACCAGACCAGCTGTCAGAAAGCAGACACCAGCTGAACTGCCTGGAGGAGCTTTGGAGGTTTAGTTTCCCAGAAAGGAAACTCTCCAAGCTGTCGAGCTGCCTGCAGGCTGTGAATTGCAGGCTGTGAACACCAGGTTCCCAGCTTTTGTAAGCTGTCACCCATGCTGAGGTGGGCTTTGGTGATGCAGTTGTCTTTGAGTTATTTCTGTTCCTAAGAGTAACTCTTCACCTTCATTGATCTCAGTAACCCCAGTAACCCTCATTGGTTCACTAAATTAGACTTCGGTAGTATCAGCAATCGGTCTATCATGGGATCACTATCTGGGGTGAGAGGATGTGTAGTGGGAGATCTTACTAGCTACCTGTGGTGCTGACCACATACATGAGCATGTGGGATTTTTGGTCTGGGGTAGGGGACAGGCTTGCTGGCTTAATTCTGGCCGGGCTTGGAGGGCAGCTGAGATTGGATGCTTAGAGTGCTGACCCTGGCTTATCGGTTTCTCATGTAAGTGATTTCTCCCTAATAAAATTAACCTACATCATCCCAATCCCATGTATCATAATGTGTGTGTTATGTCTACCCAGGAAAATTCTTGTCACACAGCAAATTCTGTGATATTACACAGATAAATCAATATATCCCGTTGTATCAGTTAAGCAGTGGGTGTGTTCCTTGATTAACAGTAACAATGTCTATGCACACAGGGGAATTTTCTTCCCATATAAAATATTCCGAGTTAGACTTTTGAGGGTGAAAATAATGGCTTCATGGGTTTGTCAACGATACAGGCTTACTGCAAGTCTAATGCAACCAGTCCACAGTCCTAAGCTCCGAATGGTTGTTGAAGCCCCAGATTCATATGTCCTTTTATAGTGGACAAGAGGAAGAAATGACCAGCATAGACATGTAAACCCCTCTAGCTATGCTTTTATGTGGCTTCTTAGAAGCTTTCACATACAAAATAATCTTCCTGCTTTCCTTGACTGGTCATCTTTGCCATCTTAATGCAAGGGAAAGAAATAACATAATCTTTATCACAGGTGCCGTATTTCCAGTTCAAAGGCAGTCAGGAATTTTATCTCTAAGAAAAGAGGAGTGAGGGGGGGTATAATGAAGATGACAGTTGCAAGTATATGAGTAAACCCAAGGCCTGGATGGATAATAAAGAAAGACATTGCATCTTAGAGAAATTCTATAATCTTTGCCTATACAAACACACAATGCCCCACTGCCATATGCACACACACATATATATTTAACCTGCCTGTCAAATTTATGAATATGAAAATCTAGCACAAAACACAATCTTTTTGATATGCACAGCTTTTTAAAAATAACATTTCCATGAAGCACTAAAGCTATGTCTATAACATTCCTAAAAAGGAGAAAAAAAAAACAGACATACCACAGAGCTCAGAACCTGCTATCAATTCTATTCACAGTGGCAGAATGGTTTTAATGGCAAAGGCATTTATGAGTCATAAATTACTATTTATAAATGCAGTGTTTAGTATTCATTTCAATGGACGACATATGGTTGCAACATTTCCAAATAGCTTGAACTGATAAATAGGCTACTGAAGTGGTTCAATTTGTTAAAATGCTAACACATTAACTCCTGCAGGAGTAGGATTGCAGGTTGGCATCTGAAACACTGGGGGCATGTTTTGAGACTGCAAGATGCCACCTTTGGAAACTGGACCTGGATTTATGATATGGTTCTCACGGTCCATTTTTCATTATGATTTATATGATTCTGTGCAGAAAGAGTTTGTGATCCATCAAAAAGAAATTATTCATTTGTTTTCTTATTTCTGAATATGACAACCTGGGTACCAACAACACCAATGTCCTACTGTTTTTACTGAGCTGTCTGTGAGCTGTGTATAGTGGACAGAATCATTGACCAGAGTGTTTCCATGGGTATTGCAGCACAAATAGAATGATTAGTCCTTCAAGTTTATATTTTGAGTTCAGAGGTCATAGTATAAAGTCCTCACATTGACCTAACAATTAAGATATAGAACTATCAAAGAAGGGAGGTCACAAGGAAAATGTGACTCTCTCAAAATGGGAGAAATGGGCAAATATAGAATATGCCGTAGCAGAGACCATATACAAGGCTCCAATGGAAAAAGTCTGCAGATAGGAAAACTAAAATTTTATCTGGCAAACTCATATAGGCTCAGTGCAGAGAAGTCTCTTCCCTGCTCTTCTTCAAATACATGACGTTTCTTTTCAGTAATGTTATTTCATACTTATAGGCATTTGTATGTATATTTCTAAACGAAACTGGTTGATTCCATAATGTTACTTGTATATGTGTTTTCAAAGCTGATTGTTTGGCACTGGGTGATGATAAGCTGGAGTGCTCTTCCCTGGGGAGGACCACCTCTCCCACTCTCAGCTTTATTCCATTGGCTGTAGTTCTTTGTGTAGGCTCAAGGTGCAACAGGCTTATCGTTTGTTGGTGTCCTTGTTCAGCTCATGTTTGGGTTGTCATTTTGGTGAGACTTTATGAGTATAATTCTGATGTTATTAGAAGACATAATGTTACAGCACACTCCCTGACTTCTTGCTCTTACAATATTTTTGCTCCCACTTCTGGAGCAAAAGGAAGACTTCCAACATTTCTGAGCTTTCCCCCAGTAACTCTTCCAAGCTCTCAAAGTGTATGCTGGAGAAAGATCTCCCTAGTGTCATAGTGAGGAGGACAAATGAACTATTTTAAAATATTTTCAGGTCACCCTGCTGTTAATGCTGGCTTTTAAGAGACACCAATTTCACTGGATAATCTGTTTGAATTTTTTTTATCAGAATAAAAGTGACCTAGAACAAGAGAATTACCAAGACAAGCTTCTTCTATTCTTCTATGTAGAAGAAAGAACTCAAACCATCTTGCTGCCATGTTCCAACCAAGGGGTAAAAAAGAAGGAACAAGTATGGAGTTTTTAGTCTGGACAAAGGCTCACTAAAAATATGATCTTAGTCACAGGATTAATGGTTTCCTACTTCATACTTTGTGTGTCTCCATAATTAATAAAGGACCTATTTACTGAAGTTCCTTTTATATAATGTGTCATGTTTGGTTTCCAACAAAACATTTCAAGAAACACAAAAAAGCAAACAGACAAAAGACACATACACACACCATACACTGATTTTATAAATAACATATTTTATATAAAAATATATAATAGATGAATTATTCAACATTTGAAAGCCTGAGGCAGAAGTATTGTCATGAGTTCAACGACAGCCTGAGCTCTGAATTGAGCTTTAAGCCTGCCTAGACTACAAACAAACAAAAATGTCTTATACCAAATAAACATGATATACATAAATTTTGTAGCTATTGCAAATGTAAGGACCATACTCAAATGTGGTAGGAATAATTCAATTATTGTATTAGAGATTTAAAAATAATTAGTGTTCTAGGGACTATAAAGAGAAAAAGTAGATAATGTAGGCATTGGAGGCAGATACAATAATTCCAAGAAGGATTAGAGATAAAAATCACTTCAATGAAAGTATGGACTATCCACATCAATACAAATATAGGCAGTACTAATTGGAGTGTGTGTGGTTTATCAACAAAAGGAGGTGATAACAATTTAAAAAAAGATGCCATGATTTTTAGAGGGATCAAGGAGAGGGGTGTAGAGGCACATGAGAGGGGTTGGAAGAAGGAAAAGGGAGGATAATGTAATTATTAAAATAAATATTATTTATTAAAATGTTATTTTTAAAGAGAAATAAAGAATAAATTCTCAAAACACAATGAGTTCATAGCATTGAGAGGAGACCACATTTAGGGGGGACTTGGATAGGAAAAATTGGTTGATATGGTCATGTTTTATTATCTACATGTATGGAATTCCTAAAAATTAAGAAACATTAATATAAAACAGCAAAAATCTATAGCAGGCCTTTTACTGACTTCTTAGCAGGTAAGGCATAACACTGGAAAGAGTAAGAAAGTTTCAGTTCTGTGAATAGATACTTTCAAAACATAAAAGGAAACAAAAAAGGGACTTGAAAACAAAACGAATAAAATGCTCAGGGATCTTGGAGCTGTTGGAAAATGATCAAGTATTAGTGTAATGACAAGTATGTAATGACAATACTGAGGAAAGAGGTGGGGGAAGAGAGGAGGCGTTTGAACAATGATGACTGAAAATTTACTCACTTTACTATCAGACATTAAACTCCAACTCTGAACACACAGAGGACATGATGTGACATAGATCTTCTAGCAACAATAATAGCAAAATAATAAACACACCTCAGATAAAACACTTATGTATAAACACTTCAAAATTTGTACACAATAAATTGGGAAAACAACAAAATCAAAATAGAAGAAATAAATTAAATCAAGATAAACGAGGTGTTTTATGCTCATGAGTAGTAGACTCAAGTAGTAGCCCAGATTTCAGTTCTCCTTGGTATAAACTCTTGCAGCTTTGGAGCAATAAGTGTTTTTGTGACTATCAGTAAAATTAATCTAAGCGCCACACAAGGAAGCAGTAGACACAGACTAATAAAAATGATGTGGAAAGATATCAAAGTGGAAGGACTGGCACCAATCAGCCTTCATCTTAGAACAAGCTACAGACATGAAGCCAGTAGTTCTGACAGAGTGGAGACATAGATCAGAATAAAGAGTCGCAAACAGGCAAGCACAAAAGTAAACAATGGGTAATAGAATGGGCCCCTTGTAGTGGATCAGTACTTATCCCAGCATAGGAATGGACTTTGGAGCCCATCCCATATAGAGGGATACTCTCTGAGCCTAGACACAAGGGGGTTGGCCTAGGCCCTATCCCAAAGACTATGACAGACTTTGAAGACCCCTATGGAAGGCCTCAAACTCCCCCCCCCCAAACACAGCACACATGGGATAGGTAGGGTATTAGTTGTGGTGGGGAGGGAAGGGGAGTAGGGGAGGAAGAGGGACTTGGGATTGACATGTAAAATAATTTTCTTTCTAATAAAAAGGAAAAACAAAAACAATGGGTAGTGGAGTTGAAGACAAGACATACTGAGTGAACAATAACACTTCTACTTTCAAATGAATGAATCTGGGCACAGAGCTCACACTTCTTACAAAAACACACCACAGCAAAATTATCCAACCCAAGTGAGGCACAGGATGAAATTCAGAATTCCCTTGGATTTGGTGAAAAACCAATATTCATGTAATATCAAAGGCTCAATCCATTAAAGGAAGAGTTGATAAAATGGGATCTATTAAAATGTTAAATTTTCAACTCTGTCAAAGATCATGTCAAATGAGAAGACAGAGTAAGAGAGAAAAATGTTCATTAAAGTCATAGGTGGTAAGTGCTATCTAAATATAAAATCAATTCATACAGTTCAACAGTAGGAAACACTAAAGTCAAATATAAAGGACAAAAGTCCTTACTAGAGAATCTGCTATTGAAGACAGAGAAAAATGTGAACATGAATGATGTTCAACATCAAACAGTATTATGGAAATTCAGACAGGAAGGTAAGATACAGATATATCAGAATAGGCAACTATCCAAAACACAACAGCAAATGCTGGAAAGACAGGAAACAACAGGACTTCTATTTCATTGCTTGAGTAAATGCAAAATGGTACAGCCACTTTGGAAAGCTGTGTGGCTCTTTCTTACAAAACAGACTTGAGATCACCAATTGATTGAGGAATCAACCTGCTTGTTGGTTACACAAATAGGTTGAAAAGTCACATAGAACAGGGTTTGTCACAAAGAGAGCTGGGGGGCGAATATCAAGCACTTGTTGCCTATGTGTGAGAACCTGAATGTGGACCCTCTAGAACACAGAGAAAGCTGGTAGCAGTTGCTCACACCTATAATTACAGCACTCTTATAGTGAGAGTCCCCGGGTGCTTTCTGGCCAGCTAGTCTGGAGCATGGAGCAGTGAACAGCAGAAGGTCATCCTTCAAGCAGGGCAGGAAACAAGGATCAAGATCTGAAGTTGCTCTGTGAACTCCACACATACACTGTGGCATACGTACATACACACACACACACACACACACACACACACACACACACACACACACACACACAGCACACAGCACACATGCACACACACAGGCATATATATGCACACAGAGAGGGGAGGTTTTTAAAAAGAGTTTTCCTATAGATGTTTATGGCAGCATTATTCATAACTGCCTATACTTGGAAGCAATGAAGACACTTTTCTTTAGGTGAATATAGAATAACATGGACACATGCAGACATTACTTAGTCCTGAAAGAGAATGCAGTATCAAGCTATGAACAGACATGAAAGAACTAAAAGCAACTATCCAACCAATTTAGATGAGCCAATCTGGAAAAGGCACAGTGTGTGATTCAAACTTTTTGACATTCTGAAAAAAAGCACAGCTATGCAGATAGTAGATCATTTTCTGGTTTCCAAGGGTTACAGAACTGGGGAAGGATGTGTAGGTGGAACGTAAGAGCATTTGAGGGTAGTGAAACTGTCCTGTGTGATGCCAGTAACAGTTGGTTGACTTCACCGTACAGGCCAAAGGTGAACCAGGGGTGACCATGGAGTGTCAGTATGGGTTCACTGATATTAATTAACATTGTAATTTGTTGTGGAATGTTCTCTGTGGGGGGAGTTGAATGGGATACATTGAAAATTCATGTTCTTTCTTCTCCAAAAAACTAATGTATTTTTAAATATATTTAGGAAGGAGGACTGGGATTTGGAAACATTTAAGACAAACAGTACTCTGGCTTAGCTCTCTCATCATAAGAATTCATTTTCCACATACCAGCTTTTAAAAGTCCCCACCCAATCTCTCTTCTCCTCCCTAGAATTGTGATCCCAGCTGATAGGACCACACAAACTTCCTATGCCCATTCCACAGCTCACCGAATCCTGTACTTCTCTGTTTCTGTTGGGTATTGCTACCAACTCCTTCTCCTCCTCTGGAGCCCACATTTTCTTTGCTTTTACTCTGTTTTTCATGAAGCTAACACAGAGTAGTGTTTCACTAAAAACAGAGTCAAATTGTTTAGATTTGCATCTCAGTTCATGCATTGGCTGATGGAACAACACAGGGCAAGCCACCCAAGCTTCTCATTTCTTGTTTCTTCTTCTGTAACATGAGGACAATAAAAAAACCCTACTCCAGAGACTTGATTAGGTAAGTAGTAGTAGTAGTAGTAGTAAATAATAATAATAATAATAATAATAATAATAATAATAATAATAATACATTAAAACAGCTTCTGGCAAGTGAATAAGTCATAAGTTATTGAAATACATACATGGCCAGTGTTACTTTCCCCAGAGAGACTTAGAATGTCATTTTTCTCTCTTATAAAAGAAGGGTCCTGTCCTTCCTTAAGAAGATTATATACATGTGATGAGGTGAATTTGTCCATAGAAGGGCTTTCCCTGAAGCCTTGAAATCATATTACCAGGAAGATTTTTTTTTTTCTGAACTCTATGACTTTGCTCTGGCCTGAAGATTTGAAAGGAGATTAAATTCCTCACAGCCTAGTGTTCTCCTCTGCCCAACTCAAAGTCTAAATTACTCATAATGGTCCGCTCTTGTAGAAAAGAAATCACTTTATCCGTTCAGATTTCATCAAGTGGAGAGATATGGTTGCTCCCAGCTGTGATTGATAGAAGCAAGAAAATAATAGCTGGAGAGAGGGGTCTGAAAAGTCATAGAGAAACAGAGTCTTCATATAAAAATCACGTGATGGCTGTGTTCAAACCCCAGGGCTGTAATTCAGGGCACAGGTCGCTGTGGGCAGATGTGGTCAGGAGAAATATGACCCTGAAACAGACTGAGGAGTGTCAAGACTAGGGGTCAGAGCTTTAAGCTTCGTCTATGTTGTACTGCATATTAGTCAGGTGGCAAGTTTTGCTAATTCCTCAAATCAGAGATATATCAGGTGCACGATAAATTTTTGAAAAGATTAATTCATCCATAATTTATGGAAGTGATTAAAAACCCATAAAGGAAAAAAATTAATTTACAACGATATTAGACTTCTCATTGACTCATTTGATTTCCCAGTACATAGCAAGTTGTGTTTATACTCTGCAGTAGTCTAGAAGAATGCAGCAACACTAGGACCAGACAACAATATGCATATATTAATTTGAGAATACATTATTTTGCTAAAAGAGCTAATATCTATCTGAGTTTTGGGGAAGACAATTCCAATAGATTTACTAAGCATAGCATTGCTATGTGCCTTTAACCCACACAAAGTACAAAATGGAAGTATGATAATGCCATAACAGAACATAGTCTATCAGAATATTGATAATATGCCTCTACTAGGTTTGTGCTACTGACAGGAGGGAGACATTTTGATACAGACTGCAATAGTAAAATACCATTTTCTTAGAATCTTGAAATATTCCAGTTATATTCAATTACTGAAAAGCAAAACGGCAACTGGAAGGAACCCCCCCTGTGGAATGCAAATAAATAAAACACATTTGAAGTCTATAATTGCTTGGTAATGTAAAACAAACAGCAAGTTTTCATTATTTATGGATCTTTAAGTTCACAAAGCCAGCAAGCAAAAGACACTAGCTTAAACATCAAATCCCTGTATCCTGGTTACTTCACGGCAGACTAGAATTTATCAAACACCAGCTTCTCATTCCTGAAGGTCTGTGTAATGTCAAACACCTATCTATACTTAGTATTCATTAAATTGATGTGAGTGAAGAATCTGTTTACTACAAGAGGTTTTTAAAAAGAAAACAATGGTTCTTCAATTCCATTCCATTGATCAACGTGACTGTTGAAATGTTTTTGTTTCATAATTCTTTGTCTGGACATGTTTTCTCAACCCTATTGGTCTTTTGCTTATATATTTATGGGTTCTGATTTTGTGTCTGAATAGGATTTCTGTATGTGAGAATCTCTCAGTCTCACTCCCCCCTTCCTCTCGACACACACACACACACACACACACACACACACACACACACACACACACAGTGCTTTTCCTTTGACTCTTTTTAATGTTCATTTGTTTGTTTATTCTAGTCCAATCTGGTTTTATTTCATCATTTTTCCTCAAAGATGTCTGTTTCCTAATGAGAGAGAGAGATAGAGCAAGAAAGGGTGTAGATTTGGGTAGGTGGGTGGGAAGATGGGAAAGTGGGGAGTATCTGGGAGGAGTTGGGGGAGGGGAATGTATTGCATAAAAACTAGTTTCAATTTAAAAAACACTGTCACATTACAAAGTCTGAAATATTAACAAAGGAAAGTTTGGTATTTAACACTAAGTGGGTGACTGGCAAGTGGCTGACATTCCTGTAACCAGTAACTATCAGTTGCAAACCATTGAAAGAGATGACAAATGAACATAAAAATCATATTTTTAATAATAAATCAGTTTTCATCTCTGTCTACATTTCTTTTTCTAAATATATAAAACAATCAAGTGTTAGTCCAATTTGAGAATGAGGTAATATTTCTTTTCTACGAAGTGCTGGCACACACATGACAGACCTCACCTTTCATATCTTGCTCTCCTCATTATACATTCATGTAGCTCAGCAGCTGTCCATGACTGACTTCATAATTTGTTAACTGGGATAATTAGTATAATGATAAAGTCCAACTTAGGTAATATTATCCTACTGTTTAAACTATGTGTTACCTTAACAACCACAGACACATGCCATTACCCCCCTTCACTACTGGGTTTCTTTTTTTTCTTCCACTCTTATGTTATCATTCCCTTTATCATTTTATATTTCATTTCAAAAAGTTTACAACTTATGCTTACTTTAGATATTTCTGCATTTATAAAAATTCCATAATGCCTATGATATTTTTGGATATGACTAGTCAATTAGTACTTTATTGTGAGTTTTGTCTTTCATTATGACACATTGCTCACTTATTATATTCATATCAGGCAAAGTGGGCTTTGGGGTAAGTTATGAATATAATATTTCCTAACAAGGGATGGGAACGCTCATTGTAAGGGAGATGGAGGAAGAGTGGATCTGGGGGAGAGAGGTAGAGGGGCAGCGGACTAGAAAGAGTGGAGGGAGGGGAAACTGCAGTCCAGATATAATGTGTAACAGAAGAGTAACAGAAAAAAAGAAACCCCAAATATTCCAGTTACACACACACACACACACACACACACACACACACACACACACCTACCAAATAATTGAGCTCGAAATCATGAAACAAACCTAACAGAACTAAGAAGATCCAGAAATTCAGAATCATACTTGTGTGTTTAACATCCTTCTCTCAGAAATTAAGAGAAAAGGAAACAAAATGAAGTGGAGACATGATACGACTTCATGATTTTCTTATGTCTTATTCTCACATCAGAAGGGTCGGGGCATCTCTTGTCCACCACAAGGCATGCAAAAAAAAAAAAAAAAAAAAACCCACCACACACCTGTGGCTCGTGCCCACTAGACACCCACAATCATTGGACAGCTGCTTCACCTAGAACCTCCAGTCAAGGCCCTAGAAAAGGAACCCGCCCCTGCCTTGGCCCCGCCCCTGCCGTGGCCCCTGGGGTGTTCTTTCTTTGGACCCACCTGATACAGCTGCTCCATGCAGATCCTAGTGAGTAACCCCACAACGCCTCAGAACCCCAATCAACTACGCCTTTGGTCTAGCAAACCACAAAAGCTCAATGTGTTCCTTGGTCCCAAGCCTGGTCCACTGTTCCTCCAGACCCACCTGCCACAATCATTTCACACGGTATTCACTCCCGTCTGACTGAAGAATGGAGCACCACGCATCTCAGACCCTGGCCTAGCCTGCTTCCAGACCAGTCACAAGTCCCCACCCTATTCCCCACTGCCTCTCCACCTGCACTTTACATCAACTCCGTCAAGCAGCTATGGCCTGGCCCCAAACTCAAGCCCTGGCCTCCTGACCCATTCTGCCTCTGTAGACTCCGTCAAGTCCCCACACCCTCGAGCTTGCTTTTGGATTCTGGCTGGGTGTACTAAAAAGTCCTATCAGAAGAAAACAAGGCCTAAATTCGGATGCCTAAATCAATTCCAAAATCTATGAAAAACAAAGACAATGTGTCTACTCCAAACATCATCAGCTGTATGATATTCCTCAACAAGGCAGCTGGATGAAATGAAAGACACAGAATTCAAAAGAAGTATCATAGACATGTTTAGTGTGTTCAGATTATTAAAAGAAGACACAAACACCAAACAAAGTGATTGAAAGAGCACAGGAATAAAATGATTGAAACTCAAGAATATACAAACAAATGGTTGAAATAATGAGGACAATTTAAGATATGAAAATTTAGGGTCCAGACCAGAAACCCACAGAAACAGCAGACCTGAACAAGGAGGAGCTCTTGGTCCCCAGACTGATAGCTGGAATACCAACATGGGACTGATCCAGACCCCAGGAACGTGGGTTTCTGTGAGGAGACCTCGGAAATCTACAGGACCTCCTGTAGTAGTTCAATACTTATCCCTAGCAAAGGTGTGGACTTTGGGAGCCCATTCCTTAATCCCAAAGGATATGATAGACTCTGATGATACCCTATGGAAGGCTGCACCATCCAAGGGGAACAGAAAGGATATATGATAGGGATTTAGTTAGGGGAGGAGTAGTAGGGGAGGAGGGGAGGGAGAGGGAACTGGGATTGACATCTAAAACAATCTTGTTTCTAATTCAAATTTAAAAAAAGGTTGGGAAAGATATGAATATCTAATCAAATAGAGAGAGAAATTCATAATGAAGTGGGCAACGTCTAACAGAGGGTCAGTGGAAAGGCTTACAGGCAGAATGGAGGGTGTAGAAGACACAATATCAGGGCTTGAAGACAAGGCAAATAAACTATATCAGTCAAAGAAAGTGTTGGACAGGGTGTGGAGAAAGGGAAATACTCCTTCATTGCTAGTGGGAGTGCAAACTTGTTCAGCCAGCTTGTAAGAAAGGATTTAAAAATAAGTAGAATATGGAGGAATTTTGGGACACCATGGGAAGCCCAAATCTATGAGTTACGGGCTTCCGAGGAGGAGAACGCCTAAAGAAAGGTAATATTTACAATACATCCATCAAAGAAAATTTCCAAAATGTAGAGAAAGATATCCATTAGAGGCCTATAAAATACCGAATATGCAGGACTGAAAAAGAAGTTCCTGGGACATTCATGCTACAGTTAAAACACTAAAAACAGAGCAGGGAGAGTGTTTGCAAAGCTATGGGAGAGCATTATGAAGTCATATGGAAGCAGGACCATCCGAATAACAGCTGAACATTGAACGAAAACAATTTTATTTCATTTAACTTTGGAATTAGTTTCATGATGTAGCCTTTGCTTGGATATAGACAGCTATTGGACCTACAGATGGCAGGTTATGGATTACAGGCAATGAAGGTGCACTAAAAATTCAGTGAAGAGTAAAGTGCAGGACTGGAGAAATAGCTCATTCTGTAAGAGCTTGCCAGACAAGCACGATCCTTTTATTATTAGTTTCTTTAAACATGTTTTCTTTTATTGAAAATAGATTTCTTTTTAAAATTTTTTTATTCTAATTAGAAAGATTATTTTACGTGTCAATCTCAAGTCCCTCTTCCTCTCCTCCTCCCTGCCCCCCCCCCCGCCCAACTAACACCTCCCCAGGGAGGGTGAGGCCTTCCATAGGGGGCTTCGGAGTCTGCCATATTCTTTGGGACAGGGCCTAGGCCCACCCCCTTGTGTCTAGGCTCAGGGAGTATCCATACATGTGGGATAGGCTCTCAAATTCCATCCCTATGCTAGGGATAAGTACTGATCCACTACAAGGGGTCCCATGGATTTCTGAGGTCTCCTCACTGACACCCATGTTCCCGGGGTCTGGATCAGTCCCATACTGGTTTCCCAGCTATCAGTCTGGGGACCAAGAGCTCCCCCTTGTTCAGGTCAGCTGTTTCTGTGGGTTTCACCATCCTGGTCTGGACCCCTTTGCTCATCACTCATCCTTCTCTGCAACTGAATTCCAGGTCAGTTCAAGGTTTAGCTGTGGCTGTCTGCTTCTACTTCCCCCAGCTGCTGGATGACTTTCTCACTTAATATACATTGATTATGGTTTCCCCTCCCTCAACTCCTCCCAGTCCCTCCCCACCTCCTCTCCCATCCATATACATGCACATTTTGCCTCCCACAAGGAAACAAACAGGCTTCTAAAGGATAATACTAAAAAAAATAAGTGAGATAAAACAAAATAGGAAAATAAACAAACAGAAGGAAAAGAGCCCAAGAAAAGGCACAAGGAACAAATACAGATGCAGAGACTCACTCATTCACACCTTCAGGAGTCTCCTAAAATACTAAACTGGAAGCTGTAGTACACAAAAGGGTAATTTAAAAAATCCTTGACATGACATTATGAGATATGGAACCTCCATAGATGCCCTTGAGTTCACTTTCAGTTGGCCATCTACTGTTGGACATGCAGCCTACCCTTAAGGGTATTTTGTAATCCCAATAAGACTACATTGGGGGGTGGGAACAAAACAAAACTTTGTTTTGCAAGTGGGAGTCAATTGGAGATTGCTTCTAGGTTAGAGAAGAGGGCATGTGTCCATTGCTCTTTTCAGTTCTAGAAACCCACCTGGAACTGATGGGTGCAGGCCAGGGGCATTCTGCCTCAGTCTCTGTGAGTTTATGTGTTCATTGATCATGCTGATTTAGAGGGCCTTGCTTTCTTGGTGCCTTCTATACCCTCTGGCTCTTACTTTCTTTCTGCTTCCTCTTCATCATAGAGTTCCCTGAGACCTGAGGGGAGGGATTTGATGGAGACATCCTACTAAGGCTGAGAATTCCAAAGTCCTCTCACTCTCTACATAATGTCTGGCTGTGGGTCTCTGCATTTGTTCCCATCTGCTGCAGGAGGAAGCTTTTCTGATGCCTGAGCAAGGCACTGATCATATTTGTCCTCAGTCGTGGTTACCTCACTCAGGATGATTTTTCTATTTCCATCTATTTATCTGTGAATTTCATGATTTAATTTTTTAACATCTGAGTAATACTCTATTGCATAAATGCACTATATTTTTTTATCCATTCTTCTGTTGAGGGACGTCTAGGTGCTTTCCAATTTCTGGCTTTTGTGAATACAGTAGGAGTGAACATGGTTGAGCTAGTTTCCTAGTGGTAGGATGAAGTGTCCTTTGGGCATGTTCCCAGGAGCAATGTAACTGGGTCTTGAGGTAGATAGAGTCCATCTTCCTGAGGAACCACCTCTCTTAGGGTTTCTATTTCTGTGAAGAGACACTATGCATGGCAACACATATAAAGGAAAATATAAACACATATGTGGTGGGTTGCTTTACAGTTCAAACGTTTAGTCCATTACTGTCATGGTGAGAAGCAAGGCAGAATGCAGGCCGAGTACACTTGTTAGGTGACAGAAGTATGGCCATCCCGGAAGCATTTGTTTTGAGGGTTAGCTTTTAAGTTAAACCATGAAGATCATTTCCTGTTGCATTTTTTAGCACTGATGTCATTGCCTCCCATCATGTTACCACTGTTTATATGATTTCATGGTGATCAATGCAAACAAGTCTCTTATTCTTTTCATTTTCAGAAATTCTGCTAATAGAACCCAGGGCTGGTCCCAAAGGAGGAAGTGAAAGAAGCGCTGTCTTTTCAACACCTGGGAAAGTTCAGGACCTTGGGCTGAGACATCTCCCTAAACTACCGAAACCTAGGCCTGTCTGTGAAAGGACAGCCCAAGAGCCATGGATCTCTAAGGCCACTCCCCATCCCAAGGAGAGCAAACCCACCACACTAAGAATTTAACCCTTGTTATTTCTGACTTAATAGTCCACCCTTCTAGCAGCTTAAGAGTGTGAAGCATTTGCCTTACAATTATATGGTGAAATATTATTTATGATTCATTAATACTTGCCTGAGGATTCAGAAAGCAAAGTCAGCCACAAGTTATAGAGGTCAGACAGTGGTGATACACTTTAATTCCAGCTTCCAGTAGCTAGGAGCTGGTGGTACACATCTTTAATCCTAGGACTCAGGATTAAGAAATAGACAATCTCTGTGAGTCCAACGCCACCTAGAACTACACAAGAGTGAATCAGTCTAAAGATAAGTATAGCTCAGACCTTTAATCCCAAAGTTAGGGAAGTATATAAGACAGAAGCAAGGTCTCAGAGAGGCATTCATTTTCCAGTCACACTGAGGAGAGGCAGCAGTTTGAGAACTTGATATCATTAGTTATTATGAGATTACAAGTTAAAACTATAATTCAATATCTCTCTATAACTACATCACTCAGTTAAAAAGACTATCCTACATGTTGCATGGATGACAAAGAACTAGATACTAACACACTGATGGTGGGAGAGTAAAGCGTTATGCTCACTTTGGAAAGATTTTATGGTCATTAAAAATAAAACTAACATATTCCTATAAAATTTCCTACCATTGCAATCTTCATTAATGGATCAGGAGAAATGAAGGCTCACAATTCTGTAAACACTATATAACCTTTACACAAGCCTGTTTGGGTCATGATAAAAGCTGAATCTAGAAATATTCTAAATGTCCATCAATGAACAAATAAATTGCCATTTAAAGGAATATGCCTCGCCAGTGTGAAGGAATGAAACACTGCCACATGCAATAATATAAATTAACCGCAAAACAAGTATTCTGAAAGAAAGTGAGACATGTCATTTGTGTACATATATGTATGTATTCATATGTCTGTATGTATGGGAATACATCTTTGGGAATACATATTTATGGTACATCTTCATTTCCACAAATCTTTGGGAAATAGCTGATTTTATAAATGACTGACTGACTTCCTCAGAAATATCAGTCTGAATTATCTTGACATGTGTTCCCGCTAGTAAGGAAATGTTTAGAAAAAGGGGAATTACGTTAGTAGGAAAGATACAAATTTTCAGTAGATTCTTCAATAAATCACTGAAAAGCAAAAGACCAAATAGAAATTTGACAGACCCCCAACACACACACACACACACACACACACACACACACACACACACACACACACACACACTCGATAAGATTTTTAAGTTATAGGATAGGGTTGTAAATTTGTATAATGAATTACTGAAAAGAGCCTTATTGTGTGCAATTTGGAAGTAACAGAGATGAAACACAAGGTGGTAATTATGTAGCTAGTGGCAAAATTCTGTTTTGTGATCTCAGTGTTGACACCTAGAATAACATCTCCAAATACAATTTCCAGTTGTCTGGATATGACATAGATGTTGTACTTGTGAATTCACTGCAGCTGTGGTGTAAAATGCCCCCCCACAGTATAAAAATAAATTTTAAAACTTCCCAAGATGAAACTAATACTGTCTTATGAGAAAAGATTACAAACACCACTGCTCTAATTGAGATCACAAACACACAAATCACCAACTCATATGACATGAAGATATAGTCTTATCATGTGATCTAGAAACTCCATTATGAAATTTTAATTCCAGGAAATGATATGCTTTTGTAAAGATTTGAACATGGTTATGCACAAAAACTTTATTGATAGCCAAAGCAGAGACTATGCAAATGTTTATTAACAGATGAATAAATATGCAGATAGTGATATACCCTTGACCAAGAGCACTGCTCAAAAGACACACATAGAAAATCAAACACTAGGATGGTGCATTTCTCTTAATATTAAATTTAGTCAAACTGTATAAAACTTTGTTGTTTACTTGTGGAAACTAATTGTGGGTGAAGGAAATTAGGGGACATGGACTATAAAGAGTATAGGGAAGTAGTTAATAGACATATTGTGCCTTTAATGCATTTAAAAATTAGTCAGATTAATCTATTAAAAACAGGTCAAATTTTACTTTCTTTCTGGTCACCCAGAATCCCATTATATACATGCATCACTTTTTTTTTTACCCATACATCTGTCCTAGACACCTGTGCTATTTCCATATCTTCACTATTGTGAACCATGCAACTATCATCATGAATGCCCAAGTATCTCTGTGGTTAACCAATCACTTACTATTCTACCAGAGGAAAAGGACTGCTTATCCATAATAAATGAAATTGGATTTTTCCTTCACTTCCTATTTGGGGTTGCATTTTCTTAGTAATAACCTGAGTTACAGATTTGAGAGATGGCTCAGTAGTTAAAAGTTCTTGCTGCTTTATCTTAAAAAACTTGGTTCAGATCCTAGAAGCGACACCAGGGGGAAGAGGTTCACAAATGCCTATAACTCCAGCTCCAAGGCAACAAATATCCTCTTATGGCTTCTTCAGGTACCTGCACACACCTGTGGCACACACACACACACACACACACACACACACACACACACACACACACACACACACACACACACACACACAAATTTTTAAATTAATAAACCTTGAAAAATAGGACTTGAATCAAGAACACAATTTTAAACAGCATAAATTAGTTCCTGTGTATTGATTAAACAAAAGACAACATTAGTAGGCACTTGGTAGAGTCATGAAAAATAAAATCTAGCAATTCTTTCATAATGAGCAGTCAGTTATAGCTGCTATTGTTTTTCCTAGAGAGCACCACCATGACTGGCTTATAACGAGGGCCTTGGGATTGAAGCCAACACAGAGGAATGTGACCAAGTGATAGCAAGGGGGCAAGGCAGCAACTTTAGAAAACATCTTTTGAAATTTTCTTTTTTGACGCTGGCATGTCTTTAAGATTCCCTGTTCACACAACTCTTTTTTTTTAAGACCTTACATATTTAATACAGTGTGTTATCCCTGTACAAATGGAAAAATATTAAGTTCAACATTTCTAGACCAATATAGCTGTTAATTTCTGTACAATGCCAACTCAACACAGTAAACTGAGATACTTTTCTCCAAAGCAGACAGCACGGCTAAAGTTTTGAATATATATATCAATAGTGGCAGTATGTTATGCATCAATAGCAGCAACAGCTTTTCCAGGTTCTGCAGTCATTTGAACAAAATTGTAGAGACATCCAGCACTCTCCATTAAAAAACAACAACAACAACAACAACAACAACAACAACAACAAAGTAAAAAACAAAATCCCAGAAAACAGCACAGTTCTGTTACTCTTATGGTACCTGGCACCATTTTTTTTTAATTAGCTTCTCAATCATCATCTGGAAGGAAACCATTCTGAGCAACATCATTAAAAACAGCTCTGATAAAGCACGGTCACTACTATGTATCAGAAAGCAGGTCCACATATGAGTGAGTACATATCATATTTGTCTTTTTGTGATTGGGTTACCTCGCTCAGAATAGTTTGAGTTCCATCCATTTTCCTACAATTTTCAAGATTCCATTGTTTTTTTTCTGCTGAGTAGTACTCCATTGTGTAAATGTACCACATTTTCTCTATCCATTCTTCAGTTGAGGGGCATCTAGGCTGCTTCCAGTTTCTGGCTATTACAAATAATGCTGCTATGAACATGGTTGAACAGATGTCCTTGTTATATGAATGTGCTTCTTTTGGGTATATGCCTAGGAGTCACACAACTCTTATTTAAGTCAAGCTGTTGATTTTACATATTACCTCAAGAACTGTTGTTTTTTGTTTTGAATTGCATATTTTATCTTCATAGTATCAATCGGCAACCCAGTATAATTTTGCTGTTCAAATACTTTTTTAATTCCTTGATATGACTCATTAGCTCTTATTCTCTTTTCTAGATATAAGTAAATTGAGAGAATACATAAATTGATTTATTCTCTACTGATTTATTTTTCTTGTTGGTTAGTTTCATTAGTTAGTTTCCGTTAGGGCACCGTTTTGGTTTGCTTCTCTGTTCTTATGATAAAACACTGACCAAAACCAATGTTTGGAGAAAGGGGTGCATTTCAACTTACAGTATCACATCAAAGTCTGTCTTTGAAGAAATCCAATGTAGGAAGTCAAGGCAGGAGCATAGAGGCCAGGACTGAGGCAAAGATAACAGAGCAAACTGTCTACTGTCTTGCTTCCCTGGGATTACCAAGCTACCTTTCTTATACATCCCTGAGTCCACCTACCCATAGACAGTTCTGCCCACAGTCACCTTGGCTCTTCCACATAAATCAGTCAATCTCAATCAAGAAAATTCCCAAGAGTTGCCTACAGGCCAATCTGATAGAGGCAATTCCTCAATTGAGATCTCCTTTTCTAGGAGATCTATGTCTAGGTTTGTGTCAAGCTGTCAAAACTGTGATACCATGACAGGCACTGAATTCCCTCATTTTAATATGTGAAGACATTTGCATAATATATAGTAGAGTATTTTTGACTATAAATAGCAGTACATTGCTCTCTAGATTTCTAGGTGCTATGAAGAAAGACAATTTTGAGGCTGACTTGTGGCTGACTCTCTTTGAATCTAGGATACCTAAAGACTTTAATAAGGTGTGTCTTGGGGATTCAAATAGTTTTGAAGATGAAATTGCACTTTCAATTGAGTCATTTTTGCTTTAGGTTGCTGTGTTTATCTTAATATTTAATGCCTACATTTTCTTCTTTAGGTTTTTTCGATGATTGTTTCAAAACATTTGTTTTTTCCAATACTTTATTATTGAAAAATTTAATCTACTGGAAAACATATGTGATTCTGAAGTAAATATATACCTACTTATTACATTCTGAAAGTAACAATTATTATTTTCCACATTATCTATTTGATACTTTTCTTTCATGAAAAATAAAAGCACTCTCAGGGTTATTATTTGAATTGGCTCACTTCTTGACATCTATGTATTAATTTAGGAAGATAAAAATCTTCTCTAGGCGAGTTGTCATTAAACCCCTCCATTTACTCTGGCATCATCAAGATGTGGCAACAGCTGTAGACAGAATCTCAGACAAGTGTTTCATTGCTTCTCACCCTTCTGTGAGGGACTGTTAACAACTCCATTGCCATAGAACCCATTACCATTGCGTGTTCTACTTATATTGCCATGACCACAGTACCAAAGTATGCTGTGGGCTTCCCACAGCAATTCCAGCCAGCCACGGTGATTGATTGTCATGCTATTATCAAAGGAAATAACTATACCCTAAGGAGGCCTTCCATCTGTCTTTCTTTTTCTTTTTTGTTACCTTTGAGAATTTGGTGCCATCCTAGTTGTGTGAATAGTGGTAGTTTTTGCAGCAATCTAATAGGAATTACCAGTTCCCTGGAGTAGTGTTTTTCACCATTAAGTAATAACATTTTGTCTCTTTTTTAAAAAAGAAAACAAAAGAATGGTTGCCACACCATTCATCATAAGAAAGTGTTGGTCACTCACATAATATAAAGTAATCACATAATATAAAGTGCTTTCCTTTTTACTCTTATGCAGGGCTGAACTTTATTTTGATTAAACTTATCAGTATTTCAGTGTCAGTTGTTTAGATTCATCAATTGGAAAACATAATAGGTATGTAGAAGTTGGAGAATACAGGGGTCTCATCTGTGAACCAAAGCCATGCACCCTCTGAACAGAAGGAACAAACCAATCAACCAATTAAATAAGTAACTTTGTTTTCATCAGGAAAGCAAGATATATTGTTTGGTATTCATGTAGGTGTGTGTTGTTAAAAAACAGTGATACTGCCAGTATCCAACTCACCAGAGATGTGATTGTCATTTTGCCTCCATGCCTGAGGCTCTAGGATTTTGCTGCTGTTCCTTCTTCCTATCTCTTCCAATTTTATATCTCTGTTCTCAATAGACTTCAGTGCTCACTACAATGAATACAAATATATTTTCTACACTAATATTGTAAAGCCCACCATTTGGTAGTCTGCCCTGCTCTGCCCAGTGGACTAGGTCTCAAGTGAAGCAAGTCAGTAAACTATCATCATGTAATGACAAAATGACAATAAACATCAACAAAACGCTGGATATTAGCCTTCTTCCAAGTACTAATCAGATGTTTCTTTCTCTAATGCTGGAGTAGGCTAATGTGAGGTATATTTGCAGTGCAGTTTAGCATCATTTCTGACATATAAACTCAGGGACACACATTTCTGAAGAGTTAATTAAAACAAGGAAATTGTGTATCTCTTTAAAACTATATTATCCTTTCCCCCTTCATCCTTGTGACCTTTTATTTAATCAGCAATTGTTCTGCATTTATTCCAGACTTTGTTGTGAAAAGGTAGAAAAAAAGTTGTCTTAGACAAAGGTCAAGATAACAACAAGAACAACAACAACAACAACAACAACAACAACAACAACAAACAAACAACTAAAAGTGGGAAGTCTGCTCCTGTAAATAGTCTTCAAAACTGTTTTCCGAGTTACAGTTCAATACTACTCTGTGCTCATTCATTTTCTTGAAATGTGTATCGCCATATCATCAGAAAATGATGCAACCTACTACTTGTGGAAATGTACTACTAAAAAGACAAAGGTAATTTCTCTATAAAATTATTTTTTGTGAAGTAACAAATATCACCAACCAGGTATTATTAACACATGATTATTTTATGGTTGCTCTTTAATTTGAAGCAAAAGAGAGTATGTAGAATCAATTAGGGGAGTGTTTTCTTGAAGACTTGGAATTGGAAATGAGCACAAAGAAAGGAAGACTGATAAGGTGAATGTCACAACCAAGGAAAATAGCTTCATATGGATTCTAGGCCAGAGAAAGATAAACATAGTCCTAAAACTGAAAGAATTCCAATGTGCCAGAAACAACAAACAAGGTGTTAATCCTGAAATTCACTGGAGAAAACACAGTCCCACCATTTTGGCCAAGTTAAAGCAATCTTTTATTTAAATATTAAATAGTTACCAAGATGGAATTTGGTCAAGATCATCATCTGGAAACTTCCCAAGTGAGTGGTGTTGAGGCATACTTTGTCAGAGCTTATATGGACAAAATCCATAGGCCACTACTGTTCCAAGAGGATTTGTTGTTATTTCCCAAGAACTACAACTCCAAGAATCCCAGGGAATTACCTGATCCTTGGGCAGATAGGGCTTACAGGTTAACTTAGGGTCTAAGCAAGGTAGAAGCTGGAGAAGCGTTCATAAAATAGACAGCGGACACATCTCATACCATCTAGGTATTTATTTTAGAGTAACACAAGGAAAAGCACTAAAGAGTTTTAAGTAACACTATACTTGAATATTTTTTATAATGCCCCCCCCCAAATTGTGTTCAGATGGAATAAGAAAATCTGAGACTGCAGAAAGGATGGTAGGGTAATAAATGACATGATGAGGTCAGGAAAACTGAGAAAAATGGATAAAATATCTTAAAACACATATTCCATGTCTAACCAATAAGGGGGAAGCGAGTTAGGAGTGAATTCAAGACAATGAGACCAGTCATAGGATGGAGAGTGGTACTATTTGTCAAACCTTACTGTCAAAGGTTTTGGTCACAAGTGCTGGTCCTTTGGAATTTAACACACGGTGTTCAGATATTGAAAACTGGTTGAGATACAGATAGAGGTAAAATTTACCAAGGGCAGTAAAGAAAATTGTGTTTAATGTTGTGTGATTCAAGCCTTTATTGTCTTAGGGGACAGCTTCTTTCAGCCCAGTACCAGAGACAGAGACAGTACTGTAGCACCATGAGTTGCAGACTAGTTAGAGTAACGCCATACACATATAACATTGCTTACTGTTTTCCACTCTACTCCACACCATATCATAGCCACCATTTTACTTTATCTAGTACTGAGGTACAATGGGTTAGAGATTGTGGCATTTGGAGAAAGGCTCCAAAATTAACATATAAAAGAGATTAACTAGATGACAGAAAGAAGGGAAACCTTCAGCCATAGCTGATGTGTAGTAGAAAGAACACACTTGAGAGGACCCTGACTATGCAAATGACCAGCCCCCCTCAGCTGTGGCCCACTTCTTCCCTTGAAGGTGCTTCCTTTTCTAATAAACTGTCTCTGTCTCTACTATTACCCACATGCACTTGTTGGTAAGGCTTTGAACAAGCAGTGCCTTCTATAGTATTGGGCATTTGAATACTTGGTCCCCAGTTGATTGGTGTTGTTGGTGGAAGGTTATGTGATTTGGCCTGGCTGGAGGAGTCTGTCAGCAGGGACAGGGTTTGAAAAATAAAACACCCTGGTCTACTTTTGGTTTGCTTTCTCTATTTCCTGCTTACAGTTCTAGATGTGAGATCTTAGCTTCTTGCTCTAGTCACCACACCAGTTGCCAGCCATTATGAATTCTAATCCTCTAAACCAAAATAAACCACCTATTTATTCTGTGAGTTGCCTTGGCCATCGTTTTGTTTACTTTTTCATTGCTGTGACAAAACACTATGACCAAAGAAACTCATTAAAGGAAGTATTTAATTTGGGGCTCAAGCTTCCAGAGGGTAGAGTGTATGACCATCACGGTGGGAGCATGGAAGCAGACAGGCAGGCATGGTGCTGGGGCATGAGCGTTTTCAGCTTGAGACACAACCACAAGGCAGAGAGAGAGATAACTGGGAATGGTACGGGCTTTTGAAACCTCAAATCTTACCCTTAGTGACACACTACCTCCAGCAAGATCACATCTCCTCATCCTTCCCAAACAGTTCTACCAACTGGGGACCAAGTATTAAAAATAATACATGAGCCTATGGAGGCCATTCTTACTCAAACCACTAGTCATGGTATTTTATCACAGTAACAGAAAAGTAATTAATACATGGTTCAGTTTCTTTTTCTGGAAGACAAGAACTGGAATCACAATAAACGCCCGCTAGATCCTGGTGTCTGACAATATCAACACTAAATTGAAAAAATAATCTATGATAGCATTAGAAATGATGGAATTCAGTGAGAAATGTCCATAGGAATGGTCACAAGACAATATCAGAAGGGACCCTGGAACATTTGAAAATAATAACTGTTCCTTGGCAGGAAAAATGTAATAATATTGAAATACATGGTAGGACATCACATGCCCTTTGTTTAAATCACAAAT
This sequence comes from Cricetulus griseus, assembly GCF_003668045.3. Lineage (NCBI taxonomy): Eukaryota > Metazoa > Chordata > Mammalia > Rodentia > Cricetidae > Cricetulus > Cricetulus griseus. The sequence goes on from NC_048595.1 coordinate 160,537,642, forward strand.
GATATGTCTCACTTTTTTTATTATACACACAAATAATGATAAAAAATTCTTATCTGCACCTTAAAATTTCTCCAGCCTGCCATTTGCCCTTTCATACTTATTACTTTTCCTCACTTATTCCTGTTTTGGTTAATAAGAGAACTTTTTTTTTTTCATTTGGCACCACAGTGGCTTGTTACACTATGGGATTCATTGTTTGCCTCCCTAGCTGAATACCTGGTCGATAAGCATTTGCTAGCTTTTGCCTTGCAGCTCAACTCTCTCCTTGTCCTACTATCCATTTAGATTCGAAAGCTTAAGTAAATGCTAAAAAATATCCAGACCTTCCATAGGTCTGGAAGTAATATAACATGTAATGATGGCCTCAGTAGTTCATTCTTGACCTTCAGCAGTTGCTTTAGGTCTTCACACCTCTCAGAAATGAGAAAACAGGATGTTCTGTAGCTCAGATAACAGGGACATCCGTGTTCCATGTCAACTGAGCTTGCAAACCTGTAGATTTCCCCTAATTATCCAGAAAAAAAACCAACTAGGAATTATTGCCTTGAATGTCTCTGAGGATGGAAGTGGGAACATAGAGTGGTAAATATCTGCCAAAATGAGAAATATGGGGGAAAAGGAGAAGCGATACAAGTTGAAAATAAAAGGCTTGCTTAAACATAGTGTGTGACCACTCAAGTTTTAGAAGAGAAGAACATGAAATATAGTCAGGCTCAGGAGTGTTTTTGAACTTTTCTCATCAGTTACTGTGCTGGAAAAAAGACATTAGCAGTGCAGATCATGAGTGTACTTAGGGAAATAGAAACATTAGAGAAGGTTCAAATAAGGCATTTGTTACAGAGACCTGGCTTTACATAATTGCAAGAGCTGGTACAGCTTGGCTCAGCTGTTACTTCTTCTGCATCCAACTATGAGCTTAAAATCACAGAGCTGGCAGTTAGGAAGAAAGATGAACATGAAATAAATGGTGGGCAGGATGTATGTAATCTACCTGTATCTCTTGCTAGCATTCATGGAGGTCTCTTCCCATCTCCAGATCTCCCACTTTCTTCATAAGAGGATTTAAGAAAAGTGGTACTTAAGTGTAAGGGTGCTTCACTCATACTGTGCCTAGGATGTTGTCCTATTTATGGTTATCAATGCTGTGATGAAACACTATAAGCAAAAGAAACTTGGGGAAGAAAGGTTTTTTTTTTTTTCACTCACAGTTCCAAATAATAGTTCATAATAAAAGATAGTTCATGATCAAAAACAGTGAGGCCAGGAATTCAAGCATGACAGGAACCCAAAGGCAGGAGCTGATGCAGAAACCATGGAGGAATGCTGCTTACTGGCTTGCTCTTCATGGCTTGTTCATTCTGATCTCTTATAGAACCCAGAGTTGGTACTGCCGATAGTGGGTTCCCCACCAAGAATCACAAATTAAGAAAATTCCCCACAGGTTTTCCTACAGCCCCATCTTATGACAACATTTTCTCAACTGAGGCTCCCCCTTCTCTGATGACCCTTGCTTGTGTTGATTTGACACAAAACTAGCCAAGACAGATGTGCATAATCTGTAAGACCTTAATGAGAGCACAGGAGACCTGGGTCCTGTTGCTGCCTTAAACACAGCTATAAAGCATATAAGACTGCAGAAGGTCCTGGCCTACACAGGACTTAAAGAATGGACACAGACTCTATTCCTGGTGGCTCATCTTGGGCAACTTTCCCTTCTGGCCAGTCTTGTGAACACTGTGAAGGACAGCTCTGTGGAGATCTGGAGACATTGCTCACTTGAACCAGGTTAAACTATTGCAAAAATGTTGGCATCTTCTAGCAACCATTATATGGTGTATACTTTGATTTTTGTTGAAAACAAAAGCAGATTTTTTTCTTGCCAGAATTCATCACTGTACAAGTGATGCCTGCAGGCTTCTGTTGCCCCTGTCCTGACTTCTAACTTCTCAGAAAAAACCTTGATGATAGATGCTAAGAAGAGGCTAGGTAGGAAAACATAGAGTTTTGAAAAGACTGATGTTTGCATGGAATAAAATAATTTGTGTTCTTAGTTTTAATGAGTAGCAGTCTCAATTCTACAAAATTGCCTTCCATTTTTATTCAGCTTAAAAAAAACTTGTGAGAATTTACTAGTCGTCTTGCTTTATGAAGTTACTTGCTTCTATTTGTTTCTGCTTCATTCTTTTATGATACAATTAAAAGTATTTAAAGGGTTGTCTGTATGTGAATATATAGTTAGCATATAAAATTTACATAATAGAGATCCAAACCACATTAATCCAATTTTACCCTGCATTTTTACATTGCCTGAAATCCTACTGTTGGCAATTCTTTTTTTCTTTTATAAATATGTACTACTTCCTATAAACTATTTAAATAAAAATGTGGCAAACCAATTAGTCATAATAACTTTAGTCAGAATAAACTTACACATGGACATTTTTCAACTGAAAAAATAAAACAGGGAAACAGGTTAGCTTATCTAAAGGAGAAGAGGCTTTAGATATACCATGGATGTAATTTTATTAAACGTACTTCTCTCTCAGTGCAGAATTTGTCCCTGGAATATTGTTACATAGCTAGATGGGCATTAACAGCTTTAGATGCCATTTGCAGCATACCTTCCCTTGTCATCAGCCTTGGACTTCATGTCTTGTTTCCTGTTGATATTCTAAGGGAAACATCACTGCTGCCCCTTCTTAGGATTTAAAATATTACATAAAGTGATGCTACCACAAGGACTTTGTTGAGGCTTATTAAAGGGAATCTACTCCTCCTCGTTAACACCTGGAATCTGAGTTCTGCCTCTGGCCCTGGGTATGACATTCTGTCGTGCTCCAAAGATTAAACCAGTATATCCTATTTTCTCCTTCCTTGAGACTTACGAGATTTTGAGCCCGTCAATCACCTGGTCAGGAGACCCCTGCTCAGGATGGCTGGTTCACCTGCAGACATGCCAAGGAGGTGGGAGGAATAATTGTTCCTTGGATGAGATAGTACTTATCTAGAAGCCCCTCCCATGAGGTAGCTGCTCATGGAGCAGATGATATATGTCACTGCCAGGCCTGCCTGTTTTTTCTGAGTTATATCTCAGAAGTAACTTTTTCTGTCTTTTTTCCTCTTTCTTTGGATATAGACCAAAAGCCTTGGCACACACTTCTTGACACTTTCTCCATACCTACTCCTCTCCGCTGCTCCATAAAGACAAACATGTCAGCCTCATTGGACTTCAATTCAAAATACATGGTCTGTGTTTGTGTATTCCTTCCACCTGCAGCTGCTGCTATCTAAAGCTTACCTGCTTCACTGTTTTTCTTCCAAACTCTAATACAGTAGTGTCATTTTCTTCTGAGTCTGTTTTTAAATTATTCTGCTAATGAGGCAATGAACTTAAAAGAGAACGTCAAATCCCTAGGAGCAATATGTCATATCAATAACAACATGAGTTTTTATCAAAAGATATGCAGGGATAGAACTCTAGTAGACCAGAAGGTCACGGTGATGGTTAATTTCAATTGCCAGTAGATGTAGGAAGTGGTATATATTTATAAAAGAAAAAAAAAAGAATTACCAACAATAGAATTTCAGGCAATAGAAAAATGCAGTGTGAAATGGGATTAATGTGATTTGAATTCCTATTACTTAAATTTTATATGCTAACTATGTTTTCAAATATAGACAATGTTTTGAATTCCTTTAATTGTATCATAAAAAATTGGAGCATGGACAAATGGAAAACTTCATAAATCAAAAAGGCTAGTAAATACTTCAAAGTTTGTCACTGTCACCAACGTCCAGACTGGGAATACATATAGGACTCACTATCAATTTCCTAGTATTATTAACTGACTCCAAGAAGATTTCAGAATAATTATGGGACAATGATTTGTGACTTCAGGTGAAGTGGCAGAACAGGTCAGTTGAATGACTGCTTCCCTTTGTTCCTAGAATATAGAGCCTTGCTTTTGTTCATTGCTTTACAAGAGAGTTCACTTTCTCTTTGTTGCTTTGATGAATAATATAAACTAGAGGACTGTAGTGGCCAAGGAACTATGAGCAAACATTTGCTGAGGATTCCAGAAAAATCACTTTTTTGTTAAGGAGAAAACTCGATTATGTACAGTTCCCACTGTAGTTAGAGATGCCAGGGGAATCAAGTTCCCTCAGGAATTTTAGTCTTCTTAAGAAAATTTAGGTATAAGAGTAGGCAAATACCACTTCTCCACTGCTGGTGGGAGTGCCAACTCATACAGCCATTTTTGAAATCAGTATGGTGATTCCTCAGGAAAATGGGAATGAGTCTACCACAAGATACAGCAATTCCGCTCTTAGGCATATACCCAAAAGATGCACATTCATACAACAAGCACATCTGTTCAACGATGTTCATAGCAGCATTATTTGTAATACCTAGAACCTGGAAGCATCCTAGATGCCCCTCAACTGAAGAATGTATAGAGAAAATGTGGTACATTTACACAATGGAGTACTACTCAGCAGAAAAAAAAAAACAATGGAATTTTGAAATTCTCAGGCAAATGGAACTAGAAGAAACTATTCTGAGCAAGGTAGCCCACTCACAGAAAACATGGTATGTATTCACTCATGTATGGATTTTAGACATAGAGCAAAGGATTGCCAGCCTACATTCCACACCACCAGAGATGCTAGGAAACAAGGAGGCTCTGAGAGAGACATACATGGTTCCCGGAGAAGGAAAAAGGGACAAGATCTCATGAGCAAGTTGGGAGCATGGGGGGAGGGAAGAAGGAGCTAGGAGAATGAGAAGGGAAGAGGAGCGGTGAGGAGGATATGAGGGAGCAGGAAGGTTGAGTTGGGGGAAGAATAGAGGAGAGCAAGAGGAGAGATATCATAATAGAGGAAGCCATTATAGATTTGATGAGAGATCTGGCACTAGGGAAATGTCTGGAGATCTACAAAGATGACACCAGCTAACAATCTAAGCAACAGAGGAGAGGCTGCCTTAAATGCCCTCCCCTGATAATGAGATTGATGACTGACTTATATGCCATCATATAGCCTTCATCCAGAAGCTGGTGGAAGTAGAAGCAGACACCCACAACTAATTACTGAACTGAACTGGAATCCAGTTGCAGAGAAGGAGGAGTGATGAGCAAAGGGGTCCAGACCAGGCTGGTGAAACTCACAGAAACAGCTGACCTAAACAAGGGGGAGCTCTTGGTCCCCAGACTGATAGCTGGGAAACCAGTATGGGACTGATCCAGACCCCATGAATGTGGGTGTCAGTGAGGAGGCCTGGGAAATCTATGGGGCCTTTTGTAGTAGATCAGTACTTATTCCTAGCATAAGTATAGACTTTGGGAGCCCATTCCACATAGAGGGATACTCCCTGAGCCAAGACACACAGGGGTGGACCTAGGCCCCATCCCAAAGGATATGACAGACTCTGATGACCCTCTATGGAAGTCCTCAGCCTCCCTGGGGAGCAGAAAGGGTATGGGATAGGTAGGGTGCTAGTTGGGGGGGGCGTGTCAGGGGAGGAGGGGAGGGAGAGGGAACTGGGATTGTCATGTAAAACAATCTTGTTTCTAATTCAAATAAAAAAATGTAAAAAAAAAACCAAAACAAACAAAAAGCACAAAACAACAACAAAAAGTTGCCACATTGTCATTTTGAATGGTTCATGTTTTTAAAATTAGTTTTGTTTAAATATTCAAAAAAAAGGAGTAGGCGAGCTGACCCCCCCCCCCGCCCCATTCTGGTGCAATTTCGAGACACTGCACCAGGCCTGGGTAAAACAGTAGAGCTGGCTCTGGTGTTGTGAGTGTGGGTGAGCTGGATCTGAGGATGAGTGAGCAGGAGAACTGGCCAAGCTCCTTGCTGCAGGCTGCATTGGGTGAGTTAGCCCAGGCATCACTGGAGGGCTTGTCAGCTCTCTCTCTCTCTCTCTCTCTCTCTCTCTCTCTCTCTCTCTCTCTCTCTCTCGGTTTTGGTTTTAAATTTGGTTTAGTTTGGGGGAGGGGGAGATTGTCGAGGGCAGAGGGGAGCCTGGGAGATAAGTGGGACTGGAGATAAGTGGGAATGCATTGTGGGAAATCCACAATAATCAACAAAAATTTAAGGAAAGGCTCCAATATTAGCTCCAGAATAATTTACTTAGGGAGTCAAGGAAAGTAAAATAAGCAAGCAAACAAACAAACAAATCCCCCAAACTCAAGGCTGTAAATCTCAGCAGTTGCCTGGAGGAGGAGGAAGAGGAGGAGGAGGAGGAGGAGGAGGAGGAGGAAGAGGAGGAGGAGGAGGGTAGGAATAAAAGTCATGTTGCTTGAGGAAAGCCAGCATGGAGGCCAGTCAGCCACAGGAGAGTTAGCAACATTGAGAGGGAGGAAGGTAGCTTTGGAAAAGGAACAACGAGGTCCTAATAGCAGAAAAATCATGCTTCGTCAGAGATGGGAGAAGAGAGGAAAAAGTCACGTGTTTCTGAGTAATCCAGGAACGTGCACAGACTTACGAAGCTTCATGCTGCTGTGCTGGGGGCAGGAATTGTAGGAAGGAGGAGTACGTTATTTTATTATTTTATTAACTATTCTCTATCTTTATTTCCTATGGTTAGCTTGACTTAGAGTGAACCTGCTTCGGAGGGGTGGTTTCACCTTCCCAAGAGGAGGTTCTTAGCGAGTTCATCGGCCTGCCCAGGTGGAGTGTTATGTCCCCACCCAGGCCAGACATTTTGTCCTCTTCACCAGAAGGAAAAGGCTCTCCCTCAATCACATTTACTCTTGTCTTAAAGGCAGCAGCCATACTCAGAACTGCTGTAGCCACATTTTAATGGCAAGAGAAGATTAAAATATATTAATTGTGAAAAAAAAAACAATAGTACAGTGCACTGTAGGCATTAGCAGTCAGATACCACAACCACTTCTGACAATATTCAGAGTTCTTAGGGAAGGAGAAAAAGAGTTCCTTAATATTTTTTGACCAGTTTTGATATTAGTTGTAATGAATACATTTTTAATTTTTATTTCCTCTGCAGCCTCACAGAGATGTGCTGACTACTGTAGCTAGTGAAAGAGGGAGATGTAGGGCATAGGGTCGAATGGTCCCTCACTTGACTTCAACTCCGGTGATTATATGTTGTTTGTAAGTTTCTGTTTGAATTAATTGAAGTAACTTTCAGATATTAGAGAGTGTGTGTAAAGACCATTTGCCTGAGTGATAAAGCATCCCCTCCAGCTACAGATGACCCATCTGACATTCTCTCATAAAACATTCAAATGACTCAAAGTCCTATTTTTAATAGGCAGAGTGTTTAGTTCATATTGTATTTTACAGTTTATTTCAACAATTTTCCTCATGCATTATCCTTAATACACGATGCTTGACAAACTTTCACTTTTGGTAGAATTTATCAGAGAGGAGGATGTCTCACAAGCCACAGTGTTGGAAATGGTTACAGGCAAGCAGCAATGCATCTATTCTAGGCATGCAGTGAAGAAGATGCATTCAAAAAAATGCATTGGAATACATGTGGCTCAAAAACTTCCGACCCTTAATATTTATGACACAGACATTTCAAGAATACATTATAGCTCACCTTCAGATGCAATGCATGGAAATTCAAGCTTTTGAGAAGACACTCTTCCTACAAAGAAAGAATCCATAATAAAATCAGTATTTTTTTAAAGTTGAATGCTTATCTTCACTAGAATTTCCTGTAGTCTGAACTTGTGTTTCTCCTGACATAAATGGAGCTGTAAGCATGGAGTTATTAGGATTATTTCAGCATACCAAGATTTTGTTCTTTGGGTTGCAACATTAGTGTGTCTAGTTTTCTTCCTAGCTTCTTACTTTATGTCTGATGCGAGAACCACAAAGATATATATATATATATATATATATATATATATATATATATGTACATATATATATTATATAATATATATTATTAAAAGATGCTAATGGGAAAACAGACTCATGGAGCTGAGCCCAAGGCAGCTGTGGACCAACCACATGCCATTTTACATAGCCTGACTTGGTCTTCATAACGTAAGAGAATGTTTGACCTCTATCTCCTTCCTTTTAAGAGATCACTTCAGCAGACAAGAAGCCACACCTTAAGGCCAGCACCCCAAAGCTAATGGCTGAATGAATTCCCACAACACTTCCCCTCGTTTGTACAAATAAGAAGGTCCTAAACCTAATACAAAATTATGTACAATAGGAACAATTATCAAGCATTGTCCATGAGAAAGAAAGAATAATAACATACACAAAATGGAACTACAACCAACAAGAACAACACAGAACTATTGGCAGAATGAATTCCCACAACACATTTCTATCGACAACACTGAACTTTGTTTTCACAAAGAAATTCACTTTAATGAATTAGTGGTTGGCTTTCCTTCTTTATCTGAATAAATGTCAGAGTATTTGTAAGAGGCACATCAATAGAGATATTCATAGTCTATGGAAATAGTTTTCACACATGATTTTACATTGTATTTTTTTTTGTTTTTATCTGAATTACTGAGTTAGGAATGCACATCTGTGAGCATAGGGAAAGACAGAAAATCTACCCACAGTAGAGATGATCCAGGACAGTTTGATGACAACATGCCCAACTAGCAGAGAACTCAGCCTGGAGTTTCAAATATTCCTGCTGTTTGGGTATATGAGACATGCTGATAGATGTCTTCTTATGTATCAACCTGGCTTGGCACTGGAGATGCAGAAAACAAAAACAAAAATACCCTAAAACCTGTACAGAACACACTCATAAAAATGTGGAAGGAAAAATGAAAATGTAAATTGAAACCCTTCTTAAGATGTAAGTTTGGCTAATCGGTGGTGGAGTTTGGTGGTAGAAGCTTGTCTATTATGTGTGAGATCCTGGAACTTAATTTGCAGCACCACAAAAGAATGAGCTAAAATTAATACAAATAGGAAGAATAAAAACCTTGGAGCTGGAGCCTACAGATGCCCTAAGATTTCTGAAGTATAGGCACTAGTTCAATGGCAACCCAGACAAGGTTATGTCTTGTGACTGTGTTCAGATTAGAAGTGAGTAGAATTAAAGGAAAGGGACAAAGTGAACAGACAAATAAATTTACTACTCCAGTAGAGACAGGAGTGTCAAGAAAATGATGAAAAGCCTATTTGCAATTACAATACAAGTAAACAAAATCCTATAATTGTCAGAAGATTGTTAGTGTGGGATAACCAGTACTGCATATCCCTGGACCTGCAAAGGAGATGAACGGGACATGCATAATAGATGAATCAACTAGTATTTGAGGTCTGGGTATTTTTTCACGTTTATTTCATTTATTCCTTATACAGACCTTCCTGGAGGAACTCATTCCAGCTAACAAATGAAGAGATGAAGCCTCTAAGTAATCAAGAAACTTATTCAGTATGAATCATGAATATGAAGTTCAAGATGTTAAGTTAATTTAAATATCTAATTTTGATTACATCTTTGACTTTCAGCGCTGCTTGGGAAGCACTCCACTGAGGGGGTGTATTATTATGTATCTGTAAATGGCATTCGAGGGCTTCCTAATGCTCTAATCTTATTATAGACAAGATACTCCTTATTTAGAGAACAGATAATTTGGCCAAATTCAAATACATAAAGAAAGATGAATCTGTCTCATGTCCTGCTCACGGATGGAAAACTCTCTTTGATTCCATCCCTGGATCTTGACAATGCAACAGACTCCCAAGCAAAACTCTAACCTTAATATATATGTGAATGTAATATTTACATAACTATAATCTTAGACAAGGATGGCTGCTTTATATTCTGATTTTTGTTTAACAGACAGTCTTTACATCTTGTCTCCTTAAAAACAAGAAAATATTCATGATGAACCGTTGTCCTTTATGATGATCAGCGTGTTCTTTCTTCTTTGATGCTGGGGATCCAAGCCCGAGCATCATATGTGCCAGACAGATGATTCATACAAAGGCCTTATTTTTTTGTTGAAGCAAAATCTTGTGGGGTAAGTCAACTTGGTCTTAGGGTCTGCACATACCTCATTCTGTCCTCCAACTTTTGTGATCCTCTGGCCACTGCTTCCTGGATGCTAGGAATACAGGCCCATGCCACCACACCTGTCTTTATGGCCCTCAATACCTCCCCCTCTCTTATTTCTCCTTGGAGCAAAATAACAGCCTCTGTTTATGACCCACCCCCACAGTGGCCACAGGCAACACTTTCCTGTCCAAGAGACCTTCTACACCAGAATGTTGAAGTCACACAGTGAGGAGGTTTTCCAAGTATCTCACATAGATTACAAACAAACCTTGGTCATGTTTTCCCCTTGTTTTGTTAAAGTTACTCTAAAATCATCCGAATCTTTGCTTAATATGCACAATAAAGTCTCCTCTTTATTTACTTTCATTTTTAATGCTTAATGTTTTTATGCACTGAAAGCGGCTTAAGTTTACTCTGCTTTAAAATCTATTTCCTATTGCATTGACTGTCTTTCCCTGTCTTGCAGTGCTCTTTGGATTAGTTTGTGCTCCATGTGTGGGGCTTTGAGAAGCCCCTAAGAGGAAGCAGGAACTCAGTGACATATACCTATACCCTGCAATAAAGAGCAAGGAATGAAGTGAGCTATGTTAAAGCTGAAGGCTTTGGACAATTTGATTGACATTTGCTACACCTTAGACTTCATCTATAGAAAATGAGTAATATTTACCTTTTAGTCTTATCAAAAAGTGATGATAATGTAACTTACTTAAAGCAGCCACTTATCAATGAAGAACACTAATTTTATCATTTCTATTACCTAGCATATGTGTAGATAAATAAAGAAATTAATGGTTTACTGATAATATAATCCAAAGACGCTAAGATTCTACTTCATTATTTGAAGTACATTAGCTCATAATATTCGTTGTTCCAATTCTCAGAAGCTTCCTCGTTTGTTTTTGAGTTAAATGTGATCTACCCTGAGTCTCTAACTACTGGATAAATGATGACACCGCTTAGTTTTTGTCAAGCTTTCACATTTCACCTCCCAGTTTTCTGCTCCCTCTCCTGCTTTCCAAGCTGAACAAGGTGGCTGCAGAAGAACCCTGAAGAAGGGTTCCTTCTCATCTGTTAGTATAAAAAGCTGCTGATCACAAAATCAGGAAGCAGGACTTCACTGTAAGCTGTTATAAACTAAGTCCTGTGATAAAAGAGCCCAGTTGCCTATCTGTGCACTGTGCATATAGTTGCAAAGTTCAGTGGTGAGCCTTGCTTTATCTCACATAAAATTTATAGATATCCAATGCAATAAATACTTTTTGTTTGTGCATAAGAAGATGCACTCAATATATATGTTGTGTTATGATAGACATTCTATGACATTTCAGATTACACCTTTGTGACTATCTTGCTTTCAAGTTGACACTGTTATGCAATCATTTAATTTCTGGATTATTTCATGCATCTCCTGAAATATCTAAAAGTATTGATAGTTATTTTATTGCATTTACATAATATACATAAATGTATGTATTTTCGTTGAAGCTTTCAAGGTAACTATACAATGTAACTATAAAAATGGGTCTAAGGAAAATACTTCTTTGGGGACTTAAACAGGAAAATCTTGGCAAACTTATTTGATGCAAGTAGGGCCTGTGGTGGCACCCCTTAGTTTGTATATTTAGCTTCTTTTCTTCATGTGTGCAGAGACATGCATGTGCAGGTGTTTATTCTTCATGCACATGTGTACACATGCATGTGGAGGGCAGAGAGAACCCTCAGGACTGGCTTCTCCCCTGTTCTTTTCTCCATTTGTTTTTAAGACATATTGGCCTGGAGCTCACTGGGCTGGCTAGGTTGAGACATAGTCTCTTATTGACCTGGAGCTGGCTGAGTAGGCTAGGTTGAGACATAGTCTCTTACTGGCCGGGGTCTCGCTGAGTACACTAGGTTGGCTGGCCAGTAAGTCCCTGGAACCTGCCTGTCTGCACCTCCAGGGCACTGGGCTTCTAAATGCTCATTCCCACACTCATCTTTTTACGTGGGTTCTAGGGATCACTCAGCTCCTCATGGTTGCATAGCAGGCATTTTTCTGACAGGACCATCTCCCCAGTCTTACTCTCAGTCTGTAAAAGGAAGAAATGCCCTCTTGATGTGCATAAAGTCAACAGCATTTTCTAATATATTAGAACTTAGGTTTCAATCACTATCAACCAGGAGTAGATGCACCTTTTGCTTTTGTACTCATCCGTAGAAAGGAAGGTGGAGGAAGAGGCACACCTCACCATGGAATAGTAGGAGAAAGCTGACTTCAAGTAAGATTTAGATAGAAAATTTAAGAAGAAAAAAAATTTATCACTGTAGCAGAGTAGCATGTATCGACTGGAGAGTCACCCCATTAGCCACTAGGGGTCACAATTACACAGCACACTCTCACAACCCAGACCACTAATGGGCCAAAGAGGAAGGGCCAGAAATTACCATTTGGAAACGGTTTTGAGCTTTGTGTGCAGATAGCACACTGAAAAAGCGTCTGCCACATGCCTGCCAGCTCTAATTACACGTTAGCGGGAAGAAGATACAATGGCAATGAGACTCGCTGCAGCTTATTTTTCCAGTCTTATTTCTCTCTATTCCCACACAAGACAGCACTTAGAACTAGATTTGAAAGAGCTTCTCCCCACCTTTAGGGGTCAGTTTTCTGATGGCCGCGATGGCAGGACGATTTGACCTTAAGGAACTTAAAGTCTTCCCAGGGAGGATAGGATTAAGGCAGGCAATGTGCGTGGTTGACCAGTGTAAGGCTTTAAAGACATATCTATTTTCCCCAAAGCAAAATAATGACACTGCTTACTTTCTACCCCACCCCTTCAGTTTCAAACGTGGCCATGCTATTGTTTCTATGCATTGCAAATAAGCTGCTATTAACAAAAACGCTAAGCATGTTTGTTGGTCCTCGGTATATTTCAGTTTAATTCTTGGAGAGGGGTCTACCCGAGTTGTGCCTTCCGTGGTCCAAATGTCAGTCCTCCCATGTTTATTCTAGCATCTCTGCTTTGGTCCAAACACTCTCCCTTCTCACAAAAAGTAGTCACAATGTGGGGAGAAGGAAACCTTTCGAGAGGTAACTCTAGTCTCATCTTCATCTGCCTCTTTCAGGGCATTTTTACAAAACTTTTTTGACATTTCTTTTTTTCTTTCCCACTAACAGCAACTATTCTCCCTTATTCTCCAGGTTACTCAAATTACATTATATAAGTGTATGTGTGAATGAAACTTCCACAGTAGAACAAAAGTTATTTTCAAGGAAAGTTACATATGTAGTATTATTGGACTTGTGGACTGGTGGTCGCAGTTGAAAATCTGTCTTTCTGTAAAGGCAAATGTGGATATTCAGTGCAGATAGGCATAAGTGTGGGTAGATAGAGATCTATTTCCAAATATCACCAAGTAGTAAATAGACAGATTATAGGTAAACCTGTGCTACTTTCTTTCCAAGTATTCTGTGCAACAATTCTTCTTTCTACCTTAATAAGCCTGGATGGTAACATCAATAGAAAGTACTTTCCATAGGGAAAGCAGGCTCCACTGAAAACAGGAACTCTGTGTGTTGCAGTGAGTGTGGCCAGTGGAGTAAGCACAGACAAATAAGATGTGTGAGCTGATATATTTATCGTGTTTTCTTTTAATTTTATTCTTGTATTTGTTTTTCTGAGGTTAAAATATAATTTTGTCATTTTCCCTTTCCCTTTCCTCCCTCTAAGCCTCTCCATGCACCCCCCCACTGTCTTTTAAATTCATGGACTCTGTTTCTTTAATAGCTGTTGCACACACACACACACACACACACACACACACACACACACACACACGCGCGCGCGCGCACTTCACTTGTCAGTAACTTTTGGACAACTATGAAAATTTTGTTTTCTATACTATGATATGTATATATATGATATATATTTATATGATTCAAGTAAATTATAGGGAAAAAGGGTAATTGTTAGTGGAAAAGGGAGAAGAAATGTCAAAAGGTAAAAAGCCCTGAAAACGGCAGAGGAAGATATTGGGACCAAAGTCACCCCTCAAAAGAGTCCCCTCATTAGTGGGGTTCTTTTTCCTTTTTATTTGAAAATTTTTAATGCAATATATTTTTGTAGTTCCCCCGAATCCTCCCAGGTCCTCCTCATTTTCCTACCCATGTAACTTCATGTTCTTCCTCTCTAAAAAAGAAACAACCCCTAGAAACTAAAATCAAAACAAATCAAAAGACAATTAAGACACAAAAAGCTAAAACAAAACAAACCCCACAAAAACCATGGAACTTATTTTATGTTGGCAAGCTACTTCTGGGAAGAGGGCCTTCCCTGGAGTGCAGTTGACATATCCAGTGACACTCCATTGGAGAAAACGGATTCTCCTTTGGCCAGCAGGTTCCAATTACAAACAGCTTCTTATTTAGGGGTGAGAACCCATGCTAAGTCCCATCTTTCAGTGTTGATGTCCCTTCATGCTTGAGTCTGCACAGGTCTTGTGCATGCTGACACAGACTCTGTGAATACCTATTTGTATCAGTCCTGTTGTGTCTGGAAGACACTGTTTCTTCAGTCATCCACTGCTTCTGGCTTTTTATCTTTCCACCTCCTATGCTGCATAGATCCCTGAGTCTTAAGGATAGAGGTTGGGTGGAGGCATTCCATTTAGGACTGAGTGCTCCAAAATCCCAGTGTCTATATATTGTCCAGCTGTGGGTCTCTGTGTTAATTCCATCTACTGCAAGAAACTTCTCTGATAAGAGTTCAGAGACACTGAATCTATGGGTATAAAAGTATGCCATTAGGAGTCATTTTACTGTTATGTTCATTTATCAATAATAGTAGTAGGTTTTCTCTTAGGACACATGTCTAGTCTCAAGTTCTTGGCTACTCTGGCAGTGTCAAATAAATATGAGTTCTATATCATGAAGCATATTTTAAATCCAGTAAAAAACCTGGTTGGTTACTCTTACATTTGTGCCGCTATTGTACCAGTGTATCTTGTAGAAAAGTCACTATTATAGATTGTAGGATATGTAGCTAGGTGATTTTGATGATTGCCTTTCTACTCTGGTAGTATGCAAAGTACTTCCCAGCACCATATATCTTAGTCACTAGGGGCTAAGCTTCTAGTTTGGCATTTGTAATTGCCCACACTTAATTATGAGGCCAATATCACCTGATATGGCTGTAAGGAATGAAATCAGGCCAAGTTGGAGGGGCCACAACACAACTAAGGCTGTGACAATTTTATTGAGAGCAATCAGACTTTTTAATATCTTTATCAGAGACAGCAATTGCCAGGATCAATAAATACACTTGTAGTTGCCTGGATACAATGATGTTTGCAAACTATGCGGGATATACCAATTAATGTCTGAGACCAACCATCCTGTCAAGTTTCCATGCTTCCTTGACTACCAAGGGAACATACAGAGAAACACTGCCTGGGGAGTGAATCAGTGTCTCAGGAACTGGAAGGCACATTATGCCCTAGGAGTCATTGACTCAAACCTGAAAAACCTACGATGCATACTTCTCAAGGCTTGCTAGGCCAAACCAACTCTATGGTTCCCTACAGGAACTGACTTGATTTTTCCACGGTTGATGACATGAGTAAGTATCGCCTTCAACAATAAGACCTTATTATCAGGTTGTGGGGAGAAACCAGTAGCCTTGCCCATGACTTGTGATGTTTTGGATAGGGGTCATTTATCCAATGAATCAACAATATATAACCCATTCTTGGCACTGTAGGTTTTACTTGGGTATACAAGATGTTTAGGTGTGGCATTGTCTTCCCCATTCTGTGGTGACTTTCTTTATTTTTATTTCACATATGTAAACATTTTTGGAATCCTCTACACTAGTAGGTCTCCATATGTTTTCTAAAGGCCCTTAGTGTTTCTTGTTCTTTCCCATATTCCCTAATTTACCCTTTTCTTCCATCTTGCTACCCATTTAATTTTCCTATTTATTAATTATTTTTCCAAAATGCCATAGTCTATTTCCACTTTTTTGGGGGGATATCCCATTCTACTCTCTGGTACCTTTCTAGGTATTTAAGCTCTGAGGTTATTCAGATTTTAGCACACATATTGAAAGGACAATAAGTTACCATATACATATAAGTATTCTGTGCAACAATATAAGTATTCTGTGCATTGTTTGTCTTTGGGCATGAGTTATATTTCTGCAAAGAATTGTGTTAAGAATTTTCATAGGGATTGTATAGAACTTGTAGACTACTTTTCCTGGATGACCGTTTTCACAATAATAATACTACCTATCCATGAGCAGGGGGGAATCTTTCCATACTCTGATTCTTCTTCAAATTCTCTGTTCAGTGTTAAAATTTCTATTATACATTTCTTTAGCTTTGTTGGTTAGAGTTAACCCAAAATATTTTATTTGAGGCTATTGTGAATACTGTTTCTTTCTCGGTAAGTTTGTCACTTGTGTGTAGGAAAGCTATTAATTGATGTGTGCTAATTTTGTATCTTTCTACTTTGTTGAAAACATTTATCAGCTGTAGAAGTTTCCTGGTGGAATCTTTAGGGTATCATGTACCAGTGAAGGATACTTTGACTTCTTCCTTTCCAATTTGTATTCTCTTGATCTCCTTCAATTTTCTTATTGACTTAATGTACTATATTGAATAGGAATGGAGAGAGTAGACACCCGTGTCTCATTCCAACTTTAGCATAAATAGATAAATATCTTGTGTTTAAATACTGACTTTGTCAATTATTATTGTACAGACTATTTCACTACATTATTTAAAGTATGGTCGACTCTGAGAAAGTACATTGATTAAAAATCAGTAAGTTTCTGTGTTAGTGGAAATACATGTAAGTGGAGAGACAGGAGTCTTAAGATTCACAGGGTATTTGTTCAAGTATGAAGAGGGTCCAATCCTTTAAAGGATGACAGAGATGTTGACACAGTGACAGAATGGTCCTAAGTGTCAAACCAGCAGTCCTGGATTGTAAATTAGAGACTTATGTAAAAAATGTGTAGTACTTCTCCATAAAGATTTGAACTATTTCTCTGGATACAACAGCATTTTGGATCAGAGCCTCAAATTCTAAGTTACTAGATGCCTGCACAGTAGTTCTTAAATTGTTGGAAAATGATGGAGGAAAAGAATTTATTCATATGGTTAGCCGAGAAGAAGCAGGCACAATGAGAGACATAAAAAAGTGACTCTCTTTTCTCGAAGCAGCATGAAAAGCAATCCAAAGTAGACTATGAATCCAATGCTTTTGGATAGCTTTGTAAAGCATAAACCAGATCTGGGCAACATATAAAAAATGCAGTCATGTATAATAGAGGATGTTTCCAAAGTACAAAATAATTAGAAGGTGTAAAATAAGTGTATTGCTACATACAAAATTCAAGTATCACAAAGTACATTAATAGCAAGATCAGACAGTAATTTCTGAAAGTGTGTATAACCAAGAAAAACATCTTACAAAATGAGAATTAGTCAATAAGGAAAGGAGAAAAATTTATAAAATGAAATTGTAGAGGAAGAAATGCTTATGTCAACGTTTTAATAAAACTGAAAATTGAGAAATGAAAGTCAAAATCTCAGCTTACTATTTCATATGACTTTAATGGCAAAAACAACAACAACAAACTATGTCTATACAAAATAACAGGTTCTGGGGTTCTTCCTAAGCTTAAAGCAACCACTCACAGAAAGAAATTGTATTGTAATGCAGTCCCCTGAATGTTTATCTGTGAGTCAACATACATACAAGTGTATGTCCACGTCACTGAATTTACATGTTTGTGCTGATGTCAGTTCTTTTATTCTAAGGGGAAAATCATTTGCCCATGTTTCATCTTTTATGATTAGCCATGAAAATGCTTTTATGATAGAACATGTAAATATTTTATATTTTCCTAGGATACAACCTAGTTAAATATTTCTTTGTTGATGTATAGTCTCTGTAATGTGGTATTACACAACAACACAATGCAATAAGATAATTTTGTACAAAAAAAAATAGTTTTGGCACATTTGAAACAACCTTTTCTCCTTTAAGAATGTTGAGAGTGTGAGTAGTTGGTGACATTGGGATACTAAGGACATAGGGAAACCACCTGTGTGGTTGTACTGCTGGTGGCTGAATAACTGGAAGAGGGAAAATCAGATCTTTCCACTGGAGTGTCCCTGGGAACATCAGGCTCACCGAAGAGCAGGCTCCAGGCCTAGCAGTCACTGTCCAACACAGAAAAAGCCTCTTTTGAGGGCAGTTTTTCAACACTGAAAGAGAAGCAGAACTTGGAAGGAAATACGCCAAATTTGTAACAGAGGTTATTCCTGGAAGAAGAGTGGTGCTACAGGAGATGGAATGATTTAAACATAATCTTAGTCCACAAAATGCTACATTGTTTGACTCACTAAAGTTAAATAAATTAAAATATATGAATTCCACAGTCAAACACTATTTTTTTAGGTGGACAATTATTTTATTATTCCATTTTTTAATTTGAATTAGAAACAAGATTGTTTTACATGTCAGTCCCAGTTCCCCTTCCCTCCCCTCCCTCTGCCCCCCCAACTAAAATCCTACCTATCACATACCCTTCCTGCTACCCAGGGAGGGTGAGGCCTTCAATAGAGGGTCTTCAGAGTCTATCATATCCTTTGAGATAGGGCTTAGGCCCACCCTATGTGTCTTGGCTCAAGGAGTATCCCTCTATGTGGAATGGGCTCCCAAAGTCCACACCTTTTCTAGGGATAAGTACTGATCTACTACAGGAGGCTCCATGGATTTCTGAGGTCTCACTGACACCCATGTTCATGGGGTGTGGATCAGTCCCATGCTGGTTTCCCAGCTATCAGTCTGGGGACCAAGAGCTCCCCCTTGTTCAGGCCAGCTGTTTCTGTGGGTTTCATTAGCCTGGTCTTGACCCCATTGCTCAGACTATATACTGTATACAAACTCTATACCATCTTCCCCTCTCTCAAATTTACAGTGGTAATTCCTACATGCAAGAGTTTAGGAGACGTCCTACATTATTTTAAGGCTGCTCCCCTTAGTCAAGTCACTCTAATTTCTATGTCAATGATTATTTTTTGTAAAAAAAATGTCTTGGAAAAAAAACTGTGCTGGTGGTTGTAGAGCACTTTAAGAGGAATCGGATCTCCAGAAACGCCACATTGCTCATCAACTGTTTCCAGGGGTATTGGACTCATGCCTTTATATTTAAGAGTAATCAGACTCTGAGAACAAATGACACTTTCTAGGTTGGCTTCAGTAATTAATTCTGTGCTTCAGGAACCTGTGTTTCGAGGAGGTTTATACTCCCAGACACATGTGTGTGGTCCCTGCAGGAAGCCAAGCAGCCTGGAGTCAAGCACAAGGAAATCACTTACTCCAATATGCTTAAATGTGCCTTGAGTATAAGGCTGGGAGTATGAATAGGTTATAGCACAGTTCCTTCACTCTCTCAAACTACGGCTTCTTTCAGCTTGTCTCCCCCACCACAGGCACTGACACTCAAATTGACTTTTCCCGTTTATAATAGCAGTTTCTGTCTTGTTTTTAGCATTGTCCACTGAGCCCACTGCTGTGATTTTCTGCTGATGCGCAAGACAGAAGAAAGTATCCCAGAAAATGATGCGCCACTTACTCCAGCCATTTTGCTAAAAGACACTCAAGTGTGGACAGAGTCGTCAGAGAAAATGACAGAGAACTGCATGCTACTGTCAGGAATGCTTCCTCATCAGTGGTTCAATTTTCAGAAAGTAGACTAAAAAGTCATGTGGTATCCAGCTTTTAGATAAGAAAGACATGTTCTATATGGCATCTGGGATGGGAGTTAAATAGTGTTGCTTGAAAAGAAAGAAAAGGGCCTGGGAAAATGGCTCAGTAGTAGAGAACTCTTGCTGTTCCTTCAGAGAATCAGAGTTTTGTTTCCAGCATCTAGGTTGGATGTCCCACAACTGCCTGTAACTCCAGCTGCAGGACACCCTCTTCTGGCCTCTGCAGGCACACATATGCATGTGTACACACACACACACACACACACACACACACACACACACACACACACACACACACACACACAAACACATACAATGAAACATTGGAAAACTAAAGAAAAGTAAAAAGCATGGAGAAAGGAAAAACAAAACAATGAACAAATGACCAAATAACACACTGAAGTCAGTAATGCAAAGTCATCTTTGGAAACATTTGGGTTTTGAAAGACAAAATCAAACAGAATCAAAAACGATCCAGTGTCGTCAAGGAGACTGACAGGTTTACAACTTCTCTCTGTTCATTCACATTCTAGGAAAAGAGAGAAAGTGACAAATGAAAGTGCAGAGTGTGGGATGAGGAAAACAATGGGATGCTAGTTACTAACAATGAGAAACAGTAACCTCAGAAAACAAACACAAGTAAGAATAAGAGAGAAAGGAGGGAGACCAAACAGTTTGAGAGAGCGACACCAAGACACCAAGGGTGGGAACAAAAATGAGAGGCTTAGAAAGAATCAATTGCATGTTTTTAAACTTTGCATATGTCTTCATTTAGTCTGTGTGTATGTACATATGCATGCAGGCATATGAAAGTCATAGGGCAACATGCAGAAGTTACTTCTACTGTATCTGTTCCCAAAATTGAATTCAGGTCACCAGGCTTGGCAACAACTACCTTCACCAACAAAGCTGTTTTGCCAGCCCGCAGTTCATATTTCTTAAAGTTGCATTCCATAAAACAATTTCTAAGACACCAGTAAGTACTTTGAGAAAAAGTAAAACAAAACCAATTCCAAATGAATAAAAACAACTCTGTGGTCAATTAAATGTCACGATTCTCAGAACTTTTTAGTATGAGAATATGTTGCCTGATTGCAAACAGAAATCTATAACATGCTTCATTTAATATTGGAAATTGTTCTTACTGACAGAAAGTCTGCTAACACTGGAAAAAGATTCTTTGGGAAATGGTAGTTGTAAGAACTCAGCCACGTCTAGCTGTACTGCTGCTGCTGTCTAGCAGTAACTTTTAGCCACCTTTATCCTTCACTGAACTTTTAAATTTCTGTTCTGTATGATAAAGGAGTTATCCAGAAGAGTCCCAAACCTCATTTGCTCATGGCCCACACAGGTTAATTCATGCCCAAGTCTTCCCCTATGGAAAGTAGACTAAATTGTCTGTTTGTTGTGTAGTCAATGCTCACCCAGGTCCTGCCTTATCAGAGGATTCTACCAGTGAGGACAAACAAGTCACTGGAAGATGACCCAGAAGTTCTAATAAATTCAGTAAAGAAACCCAACAGAATGCTCCATTCATTAATGTTTCTACTTACAGTGGCCAGAGGAAAGCCCTAGTTATCTTGCCTGTACACTGTGATGCTGGTTTTCCTATACAGATCTATATGGACATCCAATAGGTGTAGAACCTCTGTAAGGCCACTTCCCCTCCACCCCCACACCACCATCGATTAGGAAATATTAACCTGGGACTTCAAGTCTCAGTTTCAAATGCAGTATGGTAAAAAGTAAAATAAACCCATATACCTCTGTCTTCATAACAAGAACAGGAAGCTTGTTATAATGAAAACTAAAAACTTTATAGACATCAGAAATGAGAAGTTATAGGGGAAATCATGACAAAGTAGGGAAAGGGGAGAGGAGAAGGGAAAGGGAAAGACAAAGACAGAGAGAGAGAGGAAGCTGAGATCAGCTTAGTTTGATAGAAGTAGCGGACATCAGAAACACTTAATGGTAGTTTCGGGAAATTGCTAGAGGCCACATTTAAAGGAGAAACTTCTGGGATAATAGTCAAGGAAAATGTACCCTGTCATTTACCACTAGGTACCCAACAGATTTAGAAGAAAAAGATCCAAGGAAGAGCCTCCATGACTCTGATAAGAATCAGCAAAGGGAGAAAATATCCAGTCTTCTACACCACAGATTCTTAAACTGTGGGTCATGGCCACATGTGGGGTTGGGAAATGGAATGATTTCTGAATACACAACAAAACATTAATTCAAATCAAATGCATAATGAATCCAGTGTGTTTCTGGCAGAACTTGACTGCATTGCATCAAATGGCTTCACTGCATGCAGCCTTGATTCTAAACACACAGTAGGCACACTGTGCACTGTCCACCACCTCTCCCACCACCCAGTACCAGCAAATGCTGCCTGAAGCAATCTGAACCATCTTGGCTCAGACTGGAGACAGACTGAATGAACTTCAGTGTTTTATGCACATGTAAAGTTTTTGACTTTCACACAAACATAGCAATCAATTTTGCAGAAAACGTAAACATTTAATATTTTCCTACTATCATTTTTCACCACATAAGCATCAAAAGCAGTGTTTCACAACCCTTGGGTTGTGACCCCTTTGAGTTTTCAAATGACCCATTCACAAGGGTCACTTAAGAACATCAGAAAAATACAGATATTTACAATTAACAACAGTAGCAAAATTACAGTTGCAAGGTAGCAACAAAAGTAATTTCATGGTTGGGGTCCACCACAACTTGAGAAACTGTGTTACAGGGTCACAGAATTGGGAAGCAGTCAAAAACCACTTATCAAAAGAGTTTAGATTGTATTGTGCTAAAATGGTTATTCATTTCTTATGTGTGTTTGTTACACGTGTACATGTTATATGGATGTTCACATATGTGTATATGTGTACTTGGTTTGGACTAGCCTGACTGGCCAGCAAGCCTCTAGGATCTGTTTCCCATTGTTGGGGTAACAGGCCCAGACTACCATGCCTGTTGTTTTGGGGTTGTGCTAGGGATTCTTATGTCCTCATGCTTGTGCATTAGGTATTTACTGAGTCATCTCCCCAGTCCCAGAAAGTTCTGTTTTTCAAAATCTCTGTTTGAAGGGGCTGGAGATGTAGGTCAGTTGGCAGAGGGTTTAGCATGCAAGGAGCTCTGGCTTTGACTCTCAGCAAAGAATAAAACCAGACATGGTAGGGCATCTATAATCTCAGGTTGAGTCTGGAGGATTAGAAGTTTAAGGTAATCATGGTAACCCTTAGCTACATACTGAGTTTAAGGTCAGTCTGAGCTACATGAAACCCAATGCCAGAGGAAATTCAAAAATAAATTGCTGTTTGACTTGCTAACTTGAGTTTTGTAACAATGATACATGAATTTTGGTTTAGGATTAGACAGAATTTCCAGCAATTTCAGAAATGACTCTAATCGTGTATGTTTATTTTTAGTAGATATTTATGCAAAATGGGATTCTCATTTTTGATAACTATAAAACCAAAACATTGTTTTGCTTGGTAAAACCTTAAAGATGCTCTATTTTCTGCAGGAGCAAATATTTAGTAAACATTTCTTTTTTTTTGTAAAAGTAAATAACTCAATCTTATTAATAGGCAATTCTGCCTTAACATCAAATAAGTGATAAAATTATACACATATCAAGGAATTACATTAAGTATTTTTATTTTTATTTATTTATTTTTTTGCCATAAGAAATTCATCTTTATTTCTACTTAATAAACTGCAAATGTCTGTGGTACAAAAAGTATCTTCAAAGTGAACAGAATCCCAGCTGGTACAGGATCAGTTTCTAGGAGACTCACTATATCTCTTTGGTCATAGGCCTACCTGAGTATTCTTGACTGGATGGCAAAGTCAACACATAACTCACAGAGCTGAGGTCAAACAATAGATGGAGTCTACAGAGATCCAGAGAAAGGCAAGTCCTTTACTTATCATTGCTAACAAAATGTCAGAAGTCCTCAGCATGCACTTCCACACAGACAGATGTAGACATAATTCCATGTGCTGATGTACTTAGAACAGGGATGAGTCAGTACTAAATTCTATTGAATTTAGTACTAAGAAATTGTAATTGTTCTTAACAGACACAATGAAACCTTTTGTGGTTTAATCTTACATCTCAGTATATTCTCAATTAACGTTCAGTCTTTATAAGTTATTATTTGCATAAGGTTGATTACTAAGTAAAATTAAAATTGTTTCAAAGTACAAAAAACAGAAAAGTACACAAAAACAGATGTTTATTTCAGAATGTTAAAAAATATGCCAAGTGACTGCGTTAAATAAACAAAACCACACTACCATAGATGAGAAAGACACAGCAGCATGCAGACAGTTCAGGTTGGAGAGGCATATCTGGTCCTGGTGAATGACTTCTGTAAAGTTCTCAAATCTTTGAGTCCAAAGTGAATGTATGAATTGGCTTGACATGATTCAAAAAGTAGATTATAAATATAAAGGCAGTTGAAACAATGGCAATAATTAGTTCCTAACAGTCATTCCAGGACAATAACTAGAGAGCTGTTCATATGTGTCTTGACTGTGTGTACATACACACAAATCAAAGTCAGGTCAAAAATCTAGGGAGCAGCATGTGCCCACACATTTGAAGACCCTCAAGAATACCATTAAAAGGATGTATAACATCCATTACACATCTGTCTCAAGAACAGAATATTTTCAAAATTATGCATTTCTTTACAGGTAAACATTGGAGTATTAACCATACAGGCACCACAAGGATGACTTCAAACTATGGTGTGCTCACAGGCAGCTGCTGTATCCTAGGCATCCATTTTAATCTTGGAGCTTTAAGAACATCTTCTATGTTTTAATGGGTTTTATATTTCCATTTTCATCTTCTTCGTAATTGGCTCGGTCCCTCTTCTTGGCAAACTTTTTTTCCAATTGTTCCAACCAAAGTCTCATATCTTCTCGCCATTTCTTCATCCGACACATCCACCTCCACTGTCTCCTCTTCTTCTGCCACTGCTTTGTTCTTAGAATTCATCTGAAGCATTAACTTCTCAACTTCAGGATTAAATCCTCTGAATGACATCCTTCCATAGAGAAGATCTTCACATAGTGAGAAGCTCTGCTGTTCTATGATGAAACTCTCTTTCTCCTTGAACTCTGGCAAATCCAGGTACCAGTGCTCATCGCTGATCATCTTCTTTTCCTCCTCTTCTAGTTGTTTCTTGGTTTCCGAGTCCAGGCCTCTTTGCATGAACTTCATGCGGAGCAGGTTCTTGGATAACTTAGTCTTGCGTTCAGACGCCATGTTGGGTACTTTTCCAGCGGCTCCGGCGCCACGGCGCTTGCGCACTGTCAGTATTTTTATTTTTTAACTAAATATAGTTCATGATTTTGCCAGCAAATATTTTATTTATATCTATTTTATATATCTATACACTGGAGTCCTGTTAAAATATATTGGGTGTAGAGGGGCCGTAAGTGGAAAAGCTTCAAGATGCCTTGCTCTGCAAAATCAAGATCTACTCTGGAGGCCTACCAGAGCTTGACTTCAGTTGTCATTAAGAAATTCTCTCTGATGGCTAAGGATGTTGAACACTTTCTTATGTGTCTTTGAGCCATTTTAGATTCCTCTATTGAGAATTCTTTATTTAGTTCTGTACCCTACTTTTTAATTAGATTAGTTGGTGTTTTTGGAGACTAGCCTTTTGAGTTCTTTGTATATTTTGGAAATCATCCCTCTGTCAGATGTGGGGTTGGTGAATATCTTTTCCCTATCTGTGGGCTGCCGTTTTGTCTTGTTGACTGTGTCTTTTGACTTACAAAAACTACTCAGTTTCAGGAGGTCCCATTTATTAATTGTAGATATTAGTGTCTGTGCTGTGTACTCACTCATATATGGATTTTAGATCTAGAGCAAAGGAGTAGCAGCCTACAATCCACACCGTCTAAGAAGCTAGGAAACAAGGAGGACCCTAAGAGAGACATGCATGGTCCCCTGGAGAAGGGAAAAGGAACAAGATCTCCTAAGCTAATTGGGAGCATGGCAGGGGGGGGTGAGAGAGTTAGAAGAAAGAGAGGGGGAGAAGTGGAGGAGAGAGGAGGACATGAGGAAGCAGGAAGATCTAGTCAGGGGAAAAATAGAGGAGAGCAAGAAAAGAGATACCATCATAGAGGGAGCCATTATAGGTTTAAAGAGAATTCTGGCACTAGGGAAATGTCCAGAGATCTACAAGGTTGAACTCAACTAACAATCTAAGCAATAGTGGAGAGGCTACCTTAAATGCCCTTCTCCAATAATAAAATTGATGACTACCTTATATGCCATCCTAGTGTCTTCATCCAGCAGCTGATGGAAGCAGAAACAGACATCCACAGCTAAACACTGAACTGAACTCTGGAATCCAGTTGCAGAGAGGGAGGAGTGAATAGCAAAGAGGTCAAGAGCAAGCTGGAGAAACCCACAGAAACAGCTGACCTGAACAAGGGGGAGCTCATGGACCCCAGACTGATAGCTGAGAAACCAGCATAAGACTGACCCAGACCCCCTGAATGAGGATGTCAGTTTGGAGGTCTGGAGAATCTATGGGGCCACTGATAGTGGGTCAATATTTACCCCTAGTACACAAATGAACTTTGGGAGCCCTCTCCACATAGAAGGATGGTCTCTAAGCTTAGACACACTGGGGAGGATGTAGACCCTGCTCCAAATGATATGACAGACTTTGAAGATCCCCCTTGGAAGGCTGGGACCTCCCTGGGGAGCAGAAAGGGGTTTGGATAGGGGAATGGCTTGGAGGGGGGCAGGGGAGGATGGGAGGGAGAAGGAACTGAGATTGACATGTAAAAGAAGCTTGTTTCTAATTTAAATTAAAAAAAGGAAAAAAAATTCTCAAATCCTCACTTTGCTTCATCTAGTCCTTTTGCTATTTGGGGGAATGTCAGGGCAGTAGGTGCCATATTTCAAAGGTATGCTTCAGAATGACACTTAGTAAAGAGAGTAGGTGGCAAGAAGTGGACATTTGTATTTCTGTAGAAACTTTGTAAATATTAAGAGACATGTAAAATGTAGTGTTAAGACCACAGTTTCATAATAATGCTAATAATCATTTCACCTGCACACCAGCAAACTGAGGTATGAGCCACTGATAAGTGTTTGACTGAGCTGCAGTCATTAGAAGGCCCAAGACAACTAGTCTCAAATGTATGAGAGGAGTATGTCACCAATGTCATCAACAGACACAGAAATATTAACCAGCACAATTCCTAGACAGATGAGCATGAAACACCAAGTGCTCCCGCTACCTCATTTTTTAATTAGTCAAATTATCTTCAATTCCAGTTTTCAATAACAAAATAAAATTATAAGAAAATTCTTAAATAAAGAAAAATATCAAAACAAGAATCAGAATATTTGGTTAAGGTATAGACTTTGAAATTACCAAAAGATTTTAAAATTATTCTGACTAATAATGTTGAAGGCTCAGCTGAAAATGCAATTTACAAGAACATAGAGATGATCTAAACAGAAATTTTTAGAATGGAAAGATACAAAAGCAGGTGATTGATAGAAATGAAGAATGTTTTGCAGTGGGCTCAGCAGCAATAGGACAACCTAACGCAAGATGAGTGGATTTTAAGATATAGCAGTCCCTGCCCAGAAACTGGGGACACAAAAAGAAGATTAAAAAATCACAAAGCACAGTATATGGAAATGGCAAGACAATTACAGATGGATTATAATACACACATATATATTTGTATATTATATTTTGTCCCTCTGGACGTGAAAGAGAGGGACTATTGCTGAGAATTTTTAGCTTGCCTTTACTTGTGTGCTATTTCCATAAATATGTATTCATGTGTGTATTATCCAGGGTACCAGTAAAAAGAAATAAAACACTCTAATTATTTAAAATAATGTTAATGATAATTCCTCAGGTAGAAGAAAATTTGATTAGGGCAAAAAATTGAATCTACATGAAGAAAGGAAGGCTGATGGATAAATAATAAATGAAGTTCAAATAAGAATCCATTCTACCTTTCTACTAATCTTTACTTATCTAAGAGAAAAATATTCAGATCAATAAGAGTAACAATGTATTGGTTTATTACATCATATGGGCAAATGAAATGAAGAAGCTGCTTTTGTGAAGTAGGTGTCTTCATGGGCAAAGGTATTTTCTTGAAGGGGATCTTTGTCAGTTTAATATATATATATTGTTTGGTTATATTTTAAAAGAAAGAAAGAATGAACAAATGATCACACAGAAGAAAGGAAGGAAGGAAGGAAGGAAGGAAGGAAGGAAGGAAGGAAGAAAGGAAGAAAGGAAGAAATCCTAGCCACTAGGGTAAAGGTTAACAGCTGAACTGCCATTTGTATCTCCTGGGAGCCGGAAAATCAGTTTTCTCCAACAGAGTGACACTGGGTATATCAACCACTCCAGGGCAGACCTCATGTTCAAGAGTAGTTGACCAACATATAATGGACTCCACAGAGTTTTTTTTTTTTTTTTTTTTTTTGTGTGTGTGTGTGTATGCTTTTGTTTGGTGACAGTTTGATTTTTTTAAAATATTGTTTTCTTGGTTGGGGGGTTGTAGTATTGGGTTTTGGGTTTTTTTTTTTATAAATAACTTAAAGTTGGGTAGGTAGGGCAGGGAAGAGGGACTGGAAGGACTTGGGGAGGGGAAGAATGTGATCAAGTATACTTAAAGTTAAAAATTGTTTTTTAAAAATAAAATAATAAAAAGCAAGTTCAAGGCTAGCGTGGTCTACATAGTGAGAAATGTCTCAACCACAACAAAATAAAACAAAAGTATTATAGCACCTAGGAGATGGACCCAGGAGTAAAGTGCTTTCCATGCAATATGAGGGCCTTTGTTTGGATCCCAGCAACCATGGAAGTGGTGGATGCAGTGGTCCCCTTGTGTAACTTCAGTGCTGTGGATGCACGGATAGACAGATCCTGGGGGCTCAATGACCAGCCAAACATCACCATTCAGAGTATCTCTAAAAAAAATGTGTGGAGAATAAATCTAGCCAAGGATAAAGAAGGCCTGTATAAAGAAAACTAAGATACTGAAGAAAGAAGTTGAAGAAGACACTAAAAGATAAAAAGACCTCATCTGCTCATATATAGACAGAGTTAAGACTACGCAAGTGCCCATATTATTGGAATAAAGCTACCGATTCAATGCAATCCCCATCTTAGTTCTAATGACATTCTTTATGGAACCAGAAAAAAAAAAACAAAACAGTACTTTTGAAAGTGAGTAAAACATAACTGTGATGACAAAGGCTATGTATTATGTGAGTAACATAAAATGTAATTAAAACAGCATGTGTACGTGCTTGTGCTCATGTGTGTATGTCATCATTCCTACTGAACCCATAGTAGTGGAGATAATTGGTGTTATATCTTTATCTTGCTAAACCCAGACACAGTTGTTTTAAGGAGTGCTAAGATTTAGTTACTTAATACTAATCAATCAAAGTTGTCATTTAAGATAAAAACCTACTTGCAAACATAAAATTACATTACTGTACAAATGAGAAGTCAGAGACTGAGAATTTAAAGAATATTCCAGTTACTTATCAAGACACATAGTTAATGGAAATTTCAGTGCTAATGGCTAACATTTATCTGGCTTCTCAATCTATCAGTCACACTTCTGAAAGCCCTGTGTGTAGAAATTCCTTTAATCCTCAAAACATTCATGAAAGATATGAGTTACTACAATTTTTGATTTTATAGATGAAGTAACCAGGGAAAAGAGATGCTATCAGTAGGCTTGGGATTTGGATCTAGGCACACTTGACCTATAATCCATGCCCTTTACCAAAATGTAAAATTTCTCACAGAATGTAAATAAAAGCAAGAAACTCTGGCCTTAAAATTTACTCAATAATTTCAAAAGAATTTAAAAATTAAATTTTGTATGAACTCAGGGTTTTTAATCTTTTGACATCTATTGAACCCTAAAACATGTTTCTTGATCTTCAAGTCAAACTATTCTCAAAAAACACGACATCCCCCCCAAAATAAAAGCAAGCAAACAAACAAAAAGCCTTTGCTATGAAATATGTCTTCCAGTAATCCTGGTTGGAGCCACTCAGATAGCAGCTGTTAGAGACTCTTAAGAGTGTCAGTGACAGCAGCACGTCCTCTAGTGACTCAGTGGATTCTCAAGAGCACCTCATGTGCTCCAGCTGACCAGAATCCTGCCCCCCAGCAGTGTGAGAGGAGCTGACTAAGGATTCAGAATAGAATCCAAGTGATGCCCACTATGACTGTCGAAGAACTTACTGTCAGATTCTTGGGAAATACTTTGATGCTGCTGCTGATATAAAGAAGTTTCTTGAACTCAGTCCAAATGATTCTACTTGTCCCATGAGGATGGGATTCATGAATACTACGGGAATGAAACCAACTATGCTTCTGTTCTAGAAAGTTTTGCAGATGGACAAAAATTAGACAGTGCAGATGCAGATTTCAGTATCTGGACTAAAAGGTGTCAAGATACTTGGATCAGAATTTGAGGTGACTGCATGTCAAAAATCAAGTATGGCTGGCATCAAATGAAATCTCATGTACACGTATGATCAAGAATCAGAAGAATGATGTAAATGGGAATTTTCAGAAAAAGAGTTGCCTGCTTTGGTGAAGCTCCCTTCTGGGGAGGATTACAATTTAAAATTGAGATTTCTTCAACCTGTCATGCCAGAACAGAGCATGTCTAAAGTACTTTCAATAATGACTAAAATTAAAATGAAAAAGCCACAGGCTGTGAGATGAAAAAGACAGAGGGGCCAGGAGAGGTGCCCACCAAAACCAAAGTGACAAACAAAACAAACAAGGACAATAAAGAAACCCAGCTCACAGCTGTCATAAAGAACCTGCATTCATCATCTCATTGTATCAGAAACTGGGATATACTGCTGGTAAGAGCAAAGATAAAAAGAATAAGAAGCTGGAGGTGACACAGCTTTAAACAGGGTGACACAGCTTTAAAGCATTCCTGTTCAGATGGTTTTGATGAAAGGAAGCATGCCATGAACAAAAATCACTTACGGATTCTTGAATGCAGTCTCGAGTACCATCTGAGGGGTTCTACTGCTGTGAAGAGACACCATGATCATGGCAACTCTTATAAAGGAAAACATTTAGCTGGGTGGCTTACAGTTCACAGGTTCGGTCAGTTATCATCATGGCGGGACATGGTGGCATGCAGGCAGACATGATGCTGGAGAAGGAGCCGAGGGTGGAGAAGGAGCTACATCTTCATCCTGCTGGCAACAGGAAGTGGTCTGAAATGAGCATAGCTTGAGCATAGGAGATCTCTAAGATCACCCCCACAGCAACACACTTCCTCCAATAAGGCCACACCTACTTCAACAGGGTTACACCTCCTAATAGTGCCATGTCCTATGAGCTTATGGGGGTCAATTACATTCAAACGACCACAAGTACCAACTGATTGAATGTAGATAAAAGAAAAGTTGAGATCATTTCTGGTATGAAATGGAAACAGTACTAGATAAATTAATTTGCTAAAAACTGTCTCAGATTATGTGAGGCTTTTGTCTTAAAACAACAACGAAAACCCTTATTAACTGTGTTCATGTATATAATATAGCACTCTGATTACTGCTACCCTCATGCTCTCAGACTCTCTTAACCCCTTTACCACCCTCCTATCTTTCCTGTAATTTTGTTCTCCCCATTCATATCTTTTTTGTTGTTTTGTGACTCAGAGTTTAACCAGGGTTATCTATATCCACTGGAACCTGACGTACATGTCCAGTGGGATATGTAACTGAAGATAACATCTATCTCCTAGAATCCACCAGTAGTTATAGTTCATCAGGATGGGGTGGGGCCCTGTGAGCCTCTCTGCTTCATACATAAATATTCATGGATTCAGTCTTCTGCAGGTCCATTGCAGGCCACCACAAGCAACCCTATCTGGTTTAAGAGTAGAATTTTATTGGCTGTCGTACCCAGAATGTAGCATTTTACAGTTGTTCTTCCTGTCTCCTGGCTCTGCTCTCACACTGTTTCTCTCCCCTCTTCCTTGATGTTCTCTGTGTCTTAGAAAAGACGTAAATGTCCTCCTTGGGTGTAAACAGTCATCTCTTATTCTCAGTGCCTTGGGCAGTCATGCATCACCAGAGGCTCCCATCTTCAATAATACCATGTAATCTGTTCACCATCTTATTTACTATTGGATATAATGAAAATATTGGCCATAAATTTCATCATGGTAAATAAACAGTTGTTTATTTAAAAATTTAAAAGTTGGTGATAAGGAGAAAAAGAAACCATCTGGCTTCTGACTCCTAATCCTAGGGATTAGGCTCCAATGGGACCAGAGTTTCCTGAGAGAATGGGCTCAAAGGCCAGTGTGGAATACATTTTTATTTCTAATATCCCAACACTTGCTGCAGAACCAGGAATTTAGAATTCCAGTGTCCCAGAGGGCTCCTTGGGTTTAAGGTTTAGACTACATTCCTCATCCATTTAGTGCAGTTCAATTAGACCCATATTTGCACTCGTGTCCCCAGAAGGTTTGTGAAATTCATCATGACCATGAATTTCCCTCCATCTTGGCATCATGGTGATCAGCATGAAGCACACCCTTGGTCCTTGATCCAAGATCTGATCATGTCCATGACTCCACATCATCCCCAAATCTCACCAGTTCCCACAGCTGAACTTCACGCAAACATCCCACTAGGAGGACTCACAAAAAATCCAAAATATCCTAATAGAGTTAGAAGAATGGAAAAATCAAAACTGAAAGATAAATCCATTAAAACATGAGGAATGAACACAGAAAATGTATACAACTACAATCATGATTCATCCCTAGCCTCACAACTCTTGCATAATGGGAGCCTAGATGAATCACAGAGGTAGCTAAAATAAGTGAGAAGAAAATAGTCTCACTTTTTAAAAGATGTATTTATTTTTTATTTTGTTTACAAGTGATTTGCCTGCATATATGCATGCATGCCACGTGTATGTTCAGTAACTGCAAAGACAGAAAGGGGATTGGATGCCTGGAACTGGAGTTACAGTTGGTTGTGAGTCCCGTTGTGAGTACTGTGACCAAAACTCTTGTCTTCTGGAGGAACATCAAATGCTCTTAGCCACTGAGCCATCTCTCCAGCCATCAAGTCTTACATTCTAAAAAGAATAAATCATCATATAGAAGAGTCAAGCAAACAGATGCATAAAACAAGGAAATATATTCAGAACTTCAATAAGACAGCTTCCATAGAAAGAAAGTCATTAAAGTGAAAGTTCAAAATACGAAGAAAAAGTTCAGCAAGAAATAGAAACTCTGAAAAAGAAAAACAAAGAAACAAACAAAAATTCCAGAAATACCCAAAATTAAATAATTGGTCAGTCAAATAAATCCACACTGGAAACCATTATCAAGAAAAACAAATTTCAGAAATGGGGATAAAATGGAAAACATAATACAAACAGATACACACAAGGAAAAATAAATAGGGGCATGAACAGTATCTCAAAAAGTCTGAGATACAATCAAAAGACCAAACCCAAGAATTCACCGCATACAAGAAGAAGCAGAAATAAAATCAAATGGAATAGATAGTTTCACGAAATTATGGAAGAAAAATTTCTAAACTCAGAACAAAAATGGATATCCAAACTCAAGAGTCATTTAGAACACCACATAGACATGACCAGAAAGAAACTTTCTATGATGAGTCATAGTAAAGATGTAAAATCTACAAAATAATTTTCTAGAATTAGTATAAGAAAAATGTTGAGGTAGGAGGGATGTAAAATGAAATTTAGAAGAATAAATACATTATAAAAATAAAAACAAAAAAGAAAAGAAAAATATTAACACACACACAAAGGCAAGGATATAAGTTTTCTCCAAGACTTATAATCAGCAACTGTAAAAGTAAAAAAAAGAATGAGATGATGTATTGCAGTCTCTGAAAGTTGAGAATTGTGAATCAGGAATGCTATACCCAATCACACTATCTTTAAAAGTTTATGGATAAAGAAGGACATTTCTGCCTGGCAGTGGTGGCACACACATTTAATCCCAGCGCTTGGGAGGCAGACACAGGTGGATCTCTGTGAGTTTAAGACCAGCCTGGTCTACAAGAGCTAGTCCAGGACAGCCTCCAAAGCCACAGAGAAAACCTGTCTCGAAAATGCCCCACCCTCAAAAAAAATGAAGGACATTTCAAGATAAACACAAGCTAAGGCAGTTTATGACAATCAAGCCAGCACTGTAAAAACTCTTAAAGGAATACTATTCAGGAAGAAAGAAGAAAGACAGTCCCCTGCATGAGAATGCATGGATGGACAAATTCCTTAAAAGGAACAAATAAACAAAATAGAGTTGGTCATCCCCTTTGTTCATCTTTGGGAAAACTGGGGTGCTGACCATATCCTGGAGTAGCTGGCTGTTTTGCTTCAATGTCCAGGCTCTGATTAACTGTCAGGCGCCGCCTGGACCTGGCAAAATGCTGTTCTTGGTGGATCCAAGTCAACTCCCTAGGGCTTGAAGCACCTGATCCTTTCCCATCACCACAGCATCACCCTGTGGTGTTTGGTAGTCTTGCACCTCCAGCTCTGTGGCCAACATCTGGTAGACCTGCAACAATAGCTGATTAGGAATGGTCAGTAGGTTTCCAAAAAACATCGAAATTGGAGTAACATAGCTTCCACGAGTGAGGCAGAGAAGTAAGACCCAAGGGTCTCCAGTTCCCAGCATCCCAGGAATTAAGAGAGGGCCGATTTCAAGACAGGCATATGCTGTTCAGTGACTCGTCAAACTCAGAGCAGGGGCCAAGGGCTCTGAGCCTGAGAGAGACACAGTCCCTTGGTACCAGGACTTTGAAAAAAGCCAGAAGACTGTGCTGGAGAAATGAAGCCTCACATCCAGGAGAATGGTCAGAGGTGGGTAGCCCCAACAGAAAGGCGAAGCTGCCAGTCAACAAGACAGCAGATTTGTTGCAGGTGGAAGAGAGCAGATCTACTGAGGGTGGGACAGGTGGGTATGAAATTCTTTCCTGGTCAGGGAACCAATGTAATTTTAAAAAGTGGTGCTTGAGAGAAAGACATCATGTGGCAGAGCTTGGGTGGACAGGTTTTCATTGGAGGCAAGTGAATGGGAAAAGGGTTGAGGAGAGAAGGGAGACTGACCTCTGGCAACAGGAGTGACAGAAGAGAAGAGGGAGGCAGACAGAGAGAAGGAGAGAGAGGGGAGACAGAGACAAGCAGAGAGAGGGAAGGTGAGAGAGAGAGAGAGAGAGAGAGAGAGAGAGAGAGAGAGAGAGAGAGAGAGAGAGAGAGAATGATGGGAGGTGGGCAAGGCCCTTTTAAAAGGGAACTTAGTGAATATGCACTTAGTGAATAGTGGCTGCAGTTGAGGGCATACCCTGTGAGAACCCCAACGATAGGCCAGTACAGATGCCTGAATACTAACAGACTTCAAATAAAACCTAATTAGAAAAAATAAAGTGGGACACTGCATATTAATAAAGGGGAAAATCTATCAAGGAGACATAGCAACTGATCACATTCATATGCAGATCACTGGGGCCACTAATTTCACAAAATTAACATTTAAGTGCATAAAAGGCCACAAAGATCCAGACATAAAAAACTAGCATGTGTTGTCAATCACCCACTCTCTTATTTAGGTGAGTT
This sequence comes from Cricetulus griseus, assembly GCF_003668045.3. Classification (NCBI taxonomy): domain Eukaryota; kingdom Metazoa; phylum Chordata; class Mammalia; order Rodentia; family Cricetidae; genus Cricetulus; species Cricetulus griseus. Next base: position 160,573,114 of record NC_048595.1, read on the forward strand.
TTCAAAACTGAAGGTAAGCAAAGAGCCATCAGAGTTCAAGTGCACCATGTGTCAGCTGGATTTAACAGATACACACAGAAGATTCTATGCAACAGATAGGAAGTAATAATACACCTTCTTCTCAGTGGTACAAGAAAACTACTACTGATAACATCTGAAGGCATTTAAATAAATTGGGCTTTGGAGAGAGAGAGAGAGAGAGAGAGAGAGAGAGAGAGAGAGAGAGAGAGAGAGCACACCTATCTTATCAGATGGCAATGGAATAAAAGTAGAAATCAATTATGAGACGAGTAACTACAGAAAAAAAGTAACTGAGCACAGAGCAATATACTTTTGAATGAACAGTGAGCCTTTGAAGAAGTCATAGAGGAAATTTAAAAAATTACTAGATTCAAATAAAAATTAGAATGCCACCTTCCACAACATCTGGATACAGCAAATGCAATCCTAAAGGGGGGATTTGATACTTACAAGCACACTTATTTAAAAAGAAAACTCGACTGATTTCAAATAAGCAACCTGAAGGTGTACCTCAAGACTCAAACAAAATCAAAAACACAAACAAGCAACAAAACAATAACAAAAAGAAGAAACCAATCATAAATCCACTAGATGTCAAGAATTACTAATTATTAGGCAAGAAATTTATGAGGCAAAAAACTATACAAAAAATTGAAGAGATGGCTACTTGAAAAGTTTAATAAGACTGATAAATCCTTTGTCAAAATGATAAAAAGAAAGAGGGGAGAAGACAAAAAATAATAAATTAATGACAAAAAGGTCAGCAGACTCCACTTAAATCCAGAACATCATTAGAGAATACTTTGAAAACATACACATCAAAAGATGAAAAACTGGAAGAAGTAAACAAATTTCTAAGTCCAGATGACCTACTAAAATTAAAGCCAGAAGATCAAAGTTGTAATCAAAAGTCTCTCTACAAACAAAAGCCCAGAACCAGCTGGATTCATTGATGAATTTGTATCAGACTTTCAAGGGAGGTCTAAAATTAGTCCCCAATTTGTTCTACAAAATACAAAGGTAAAGAAACACTACCAAATTCATTCAATCATAGTGTGTACTCTGATTCCATTAGAAGATAAAGACAAAATAATAATTACTTTCTTGTTCCATAAAGATACAGTAGTCTCAACAAAATGTCCAGAAAACAAATTAAAAACACACCAAGAAAATTGTACATTACTGCTAGGTGGGCCTAATTCTGGAGATACATGATTGGTTCAACATACATAAATCAATAAATGTATATATTCTAGATTTAACTGAATATTTGTACGGGACTCCTGACTGTGAGATGAGTGGCTTTGTAACTATTGTGTCTGTTCTTGGGACTCTGTCTTCTGTTGGGTTGGTTGTCCCACTTTTTAATGATGGTTTTTGATTTTATTATATAACACAAGCCATGTAGGGCAATTCTGTGACCAACGTTATACTAAATGGAGACAAATGCAGATCATTTCATTTAAAATCACAAGTGAGACAAGGATGACCACTCCCTCTTCTCTTCTCCAGTATAATGCTTGAAGTTCTAGGTAGAGCCACAAGACAAGAGACACCTAAAAGGGATAAACAAAGAAAGAAAAAGGCAAACTATCCTTATTGGCAAATGATAATTTTTTTTATTTGCATTACAGACAAGATTGAATTACATGACAATACCAGTTCCCTTCTCCCTCCCCTACCACTCTCCCAACTAAAACCCTACTTATCACATATCCTTTCTTCTAATCTACAACTGACTCAACCTTTCTGCTCCCTCATGACCTCTGCATGCTTCCTTTTCTTCCCTTCTCATTCTCGTAGCTCCCTCCCCCCTCTTCCCATTTGCTCAGGGGATGGTGACCCTTTCCCCTTCTCCAGGGGACAAAGTTTGTCTCTTTTAGGGTCCTCCTTGTTTACTAGTTTCTCTGGCAGTGTGGATTGTAGGCTGGTAATCCCTTACTCTATGTCATGATATTAGTGAGTACATATCATGTTTGTCTTTTTGTGATTGGGTTACCTTGTTCAGAATGGTTTCTTCTAGTTCCACCCATTTTCCTGCAAATTGTAAATGATAAAATTTTATGACTAGAAGAATGTTATAGAATCTACTGAAAAAGTTTTAGACCTAATAAACACTTTCGGTAAAGTTGCAAGATACATTATGCCAATGTAAAAATCAACAGCTTTAACATATACTAAAAACAAAATAAAGAAATTAGGAAAAAAACCCTCTCATATAAATAGCTTCAAAGAATGAAATAAAATCTCTAGGAATAATCCTAACCAAAAAGTGAAAATTCCCAGACATCAAAAAGGGAACTCAGAGAAGAAAATAGACAAAGGAAAGAGCTTCTATGTTCCTAGATTGGGAAAATTAATAGCATGAATATGTCAAGCTTCACAGAAGTAGAAAAGAAAAAATGGAACAAACAAAACAATCAAAAATCTGTATGGAATCACAGAAGACCACGAATAGTAAAAGCAAATTCAAGGAGTAAAAAAACAGCTGAAAACTGGACAGTGGCAGCTCACACCTTAAATACCAGCACTACGGAGGCAGAGGCAGGCAGATCTCTGTGTGTTTGAAACCAGCCTGGTCTATAAGAGCTAGTTCTAGGACAGCCTCCAAAACCACAGAGAAACTCTGTCTCAAAAAACCAAACCAAACCAAACCAAGCCAGCCAATCAACCAACCAACCAACCAAACAAACAAACAAAAACAGCCCCAGCTGAATCTGACCTCAAATTACACTGCACAGCTATAGTGACAAAGACAACTTTGTACTGTAATAAAGACAGGTAAACCAACATAACAGGATAGAGAACTGGGATATAAACTTAAAAGTTATAGCCACCTATTTTTTTTTTACAAAAGCAATAAAAATAGTGAAAACAATCTATATCTATTTAATAAATGGTTCCAATAAAACTGGATACCCACCTGCAGAAAGATGAAATAGGTCTTTTATTATTATTATTATTATTATTATTATTATTATTATTATTATTATTTATTAGTTCAAATTGGAAACAAGCTTGCTTCACATGTCAATCCCTTCTCTCTCTCTCTGCCCTCTCCCCCCCACCAACCCCTCACTTCATCTCCCTCACTCTGCTCCCCAGGGAGGGCCTTACCTGGGGGTTCATTGAAGTCTGTCATATCATTCTGGGCAGGGCCTAGGCCCTCCTCCCATGTGTCCAGGCTGAGACAACATCCCTCCACGTGGGATGGGCTCTCAAAGTCCCTTCTTACACTAGGGAAAAATACTGATCCACTACTAGGGGCCCCATAGAGTGCTGAGGCCTCCTCATTGACATCCTTGTTCAGGGGTCTGGATCAGTCTGTGCTGGCCTCCCAGATATCAGTCTGGGGTCCATGTGCTCCCCCTTGTTCAGGTCAGCTGTGATGAAATAGGTCTTTATCTTTCACCATGTACAAAAATAACCTCAACATAGATCTAAGACCTTAAATGATGAAACTGCTAAAGGTACGCATAGGGAAGACTCTTCAAGACAGTGAGGCTCACTTTCTGACAGAACATCAACAGCACAAGGATGAGCACCAACAATAAACACAGGGTCCGCACACAGATGGGAACCAATCATAGCTAGACATCATGCAGGGTTGAGAGTCCTTGGTACACGCAGCCCTAAATAGGATGCCTCCATCAATCCCTTCTCCCAGAGCTCAGGGAACGTTACCAAAGAGGTGGCAAAAACAGTGTAAGAGTCAGAGGCAATGGAGGATGCCAGAAGAACAAGTTCCCCTCAATCAACAGGAGCAAAGCTCATACAAACTTACAGAGCCTGGGGCAGTTTGCACAGGGTGTGCATATGTATTATGGCTTCCATTCATTGTTTTCATGGGATTCCTGAGCAGCATAGATCACAGACATCCACAAGGCCTCCAGCAGCAGCATGGAAAACAAGCATTTATGTTGCCCCCGGAGGCAGCATATACACAGACAGGTGTGGAGACCAAGGCAAGGACATACACATGTCCTCTGGACCACAGATATCAACAAGGCCTCTGGTGGTAGCATAGGCTACTGACATGGCTCCTGGTGGCAACACAAACATGGACATCACCATGTCCTCTGGAAGCATCACTGATGAAGGACACCAGTATGGCCTCAGGCGGCAGCAGACCTCAGACATGAACATGGGTGGGGTTTCTTTCTGGTGCACTTAATAAAACAAATATCTTGTATAATAGTTGAAGACTTGTAACTTGTAAAATGTTCTGATATAATGTGCATAATAAATTAATCCCTTATAATCACATTTTCAAAATTACATACTTCTCCTGCAATTAATCAAAATAAAAGTCACAGCTTAAGTCAAGGATTCTATTGAACCTGATGAAGAACAAGTTTAGGAGTAACTCAGATGCGGAGAGGCATCTGCAGGCAGCATGGATATGATGCTCTTTGTACTGGTGGAAAAATAGAGTCAACAAAGTAGTCTGAAAGTAAGAGCTGTTGAGGTCTTTTCATGATTGTACAGTACCAGAGGAAACAGTGTGTGTGTGTGTGTGAGAGAGAGAGGTTTCTTTTGCTCCTAACTCCTGAAGGTTCACATGTTGTTTTTTTTTTTTTTTGTTGTTGTTTTTGTTTTGTTTTCTGTTTTTGTTTTTTTACTCTGTGCACATGGACAGAACATAATGGCGGTGATTGAATGTATTAAACAAACTTCCTCACTTTAAGAAAGATGGGAAATAGAGTGCAAAAAAGGGACAGAGGACCAGTTATAATTTTTAAAACATATTCCCAGTGACCTACTTTCTCCAACTAGGAACCATGAGCTCCCTCTTGTTCAGGCGAGCTGTTTCTGTGGGTTTCACCAGCCTGGTCTTGACCCCTTTGCTCAGCACTCCTCCCTCTCTGCAACTGGACTCCAGTTCAGTTCAGTGTTTAGCTGTGGGTATCTGCTTCTGCTTCCGTCAGCAACTGGATGAAGGCACTAGGATGGCATATAAGGTAGTCATCAATCTCATTATTGGAGAGGGCATTTAAGGTAGCCTCCCCACTATTGCTTACATTGTTAGTTGAGTTCATACTTGCAGATCTCTGGACATTCCCTAGTGCCAAATTTCTCTTTAAACCTATAATGGCTCCCTCTATTGTGGTATCTCTTTTCTTGCTTGTCTCTATTATTCCTCTGACTCAACCTTCCTGCTCCCTCATGTCCTTCTCAGGCCTCCTCTTCTCCCCTTCTCCTAGCTTCCTCTCCCCTCTCCCATGCTCCCAATTAGCTTAGGAGATCTTGTCCCTTTTCCTTTCTCTAGAGGACCATATATGTCTCTCTTAGGGTCCTTCTTCTTTCCTAGCTTCTCTGGCAGTGTGGATTGTAGGCTCGTAATCTTTTACTCTATGTCTAAAATCCATATATGAGTGAGTACATACCATGTTGTCTTTTTGTGACTGGATTACCTCACTTAGGATGGTTTTTTCTAGTTCCATCTATTTGCCTGTAAATTTCAAGATTCCATATTTTGTGTGTGTGTGTGCTGAGTAGTACTCCATTGTGTAAATGTACCTCATTTTCTCCATCCATTCCTCAGTTGAGGGGCATTTAGGATGCTTCCAGGTTCTGGCTATAACAAATAATGCTGCTATGAACATAGTTGAACAGATGTCCTTATGAATGTGCTTCTTTTGGGTATATGTCTAAGAGTGGAATTGCTGGATCTTGTGGTAGATCGATTCCCATTTTCCTAGGGAACTGCCATGCTGATTTCCAAAGTGGCTGTACTGAATTTTTATAAGGAACAATATGAGACCATGATATCTTGAACTGCCTCCCCCAATTAATTATAACACTCTAGCTCCATAGCAAGTTTGCTGAACTTACTGGCCCTTTATCTCGATTTCCATACCAACTAATGATGATTATATTAATGAATGTAAGTACTTTTATTTGTATGATTTACTTTAGGAAAAAACCCTGAGTCTATAGCATGAATTCATGATATTTTATGTGTTAGAAACAAAAGATTTTATATCCATCTTTCACTATATATATATATATATATATATATATATATATATACACATAAATATATGTGTGTGTGTGTGCGTATTTGTATAAAGTTTATATAATGGTCTGAGATTCTTATTTTAGAAGTTCCTAGGTGAATTGGTGTTACAAAATTTCTAAGCTACTAGAACAAATCATATTTCTGTGGATACATTTCTCAAATTCAAACATTTTGAAATCCTTTGGCTGCCACTGAAACTGAACAGTTTTGAAAAGGGAAGCATAAATGTCACTTCCAAAAATATATAGTGAAACTTTACCTGCATCAACTGAAACATTGGTGGAGTTGGGTGTCTGTCAATTTAAATTTAAAATATCCAATTGCCTCAAATAATTTGAAGTTATAAACACATATATACTCTCCAGGTATATACAAGGCAATCTGAATATTATTAGATCCATGACAACAGCAGGCATTCAATAAATATCTTTTTTTGAAAAAAATAACAGAGTGTTGCTAGTAATGGCCACACCAGGATCACTTTGATGAATGAACAAGAATGAGTACAGGTAAAAGAGGCAGAAGAAAATAAAATAAACATTAAGTTACTTTCCCCAAACTCAACATAAAAGCAAACTAGCAATGAGGCAATAGAACAATAATAAAAATAAATATTTATAACAAAACCTAACAATAAGATGTTCATAGAACCCACAGTATGTTATAATGCAGCACAACTCAACACAATATAATACAATACCAATAGGAATAAATCATCAGGTGTGTAAATATTTGAGTTCTTTTAGTGAATGGAAAGAAGTAAAAAGGAATAAAGAGGTTGTCTAATATACTTGAGAACATATTGGACCTCAACTCGCTGGACAGGCTCTATTTTCAGAGTCATTTTGTCTTTGTTTTTATTTTTTACATATGGAAGAAGGTGTCTAGGTTATATGACCTAGGGAGTTCTTAATAGTCTGCCATAAGGCTTTGAACTCAGACAAGGCTCCATACTTATTTTAATTCTAAATGATGGCCATCTTTATTTTTCTTTATAACTTTTGATGAATGGGTTCCATATTTACAGTTTTTACTATTTCCAGATAGCTTCCAATTCTTAGAAATGGTGACCTACTCAATGTTAGTCTAACTATCAAGTGCCTGTGGTATGAATGGGGCTGAGCCATCGTGCCATATTTACACCTTGTCAGGGAGCACAAAGCAGGAGAGGATTTCAGATTCATTTCAGAATCTTGGATTATGTAGTTGAGTTTAAAGATTAGAATATGCTAAGTGAACCAAAGGTAGAGGGACTCAGTCAAGGCTTACTGGGTAGAGGCTACCCATGGCTACTGAGATTAATTGTGGGCCTTGTTTGCTGAGAACATGGGGCTTCTCAGAAATTGTCTGTCATGGTTAGGCTGAAACCAGGATTCCCTGAAAGTCAGAATGTAGATTGTGATGCTAATCTTTTTCAAGGCATGGTCTGTGTCTTATTCTTTGATGAACATAGTGATTGTGCAAAGTTTTCCAAAAATACCTGGCAAGAAATTTGTCTATAAATTTTCAGGTTCAGAAAACAATATGGTGACCACAGCAGTGGAGCTTAGGAGAGGATAAGACCAACTGAGCTATAGATCAAGACACTTAGAGACTGCAGTTCTGTGACATTGTTGTTGATGGAAATGTGCTAGAATTTGTCTGTCCAAATTATGCAAGTATCCTAACAAGGAAGATACATTAATTGATTAATGGGCTAAGCTGAAGTCACTTTAGTGACAGGAGGCAGCACCGGGATTCAGTTCTCTGGACTCCAAGTCATTTATGTCACGATGTTTTCTAAATTGGTGTTATCTGAAAATACATTCACACAAGACCGGACTTTAAAAATCATCATTGGGACTGGGAATATGGCTTGGTGGGTAAAGTGCCTGCTGTACATGCATGAGAATGTGAGTTGGGCTTTATACCCACATAAAAGGTAGGTGAGATAGGACACATCTAGGTGGTAGAGACAGGTGGATCCCAGAGACTTGCTGGACAGCCAGTCTAGGTAAAACTTCATGCTTCATACTCACAGGGTGTCTAAAAAATAAAGGGTGGAGGGTGGATGGAGGAAGGCATAGCAATGTCAAACCATGCCCTCCAAAACTACCTGCACAAGGGAGCATAATTGCACATGTGTGTACACCATAGTAAGTGAGGAAGGGACAGAGTGTGGGAGGGAAGGATGGAGTATGGAAAAACAGAAGGGGGTAGGGGACTGGGGAAAGGAGCAGTCAGGGGAGGAAGAAAGCAACGGAAAACCATCACTCTTTGAAAAACATGGCTCTTTGAAAAGGAATTGAGTGAAGGTGAGATTCATGCATCATAACCAGGAAAAAAATGTGAAGTCTTCATTATGATTATCTCATCCTTCCGAAACCTGATAAGATGAATGAGCTACAGTGGATGCTTTCTTCACTTCATTGTCTCTCGTTATTGAGCAATTCAAACCACTGAACTCTTCTAGGTTGAGATATTTCCAAGATATGGTAACAAGATGTAAGTATTTTTTTAAAACCTAGTTTCATTATTTTGTCACATTGATCAATTACAACAATCAGCCCTGATAACTTTTCTTTCATCATTTTGCCTATCATCTCTTCTTATATGGCTTAAGTTTCTGCCTTGTGAATTGAACAACTGAATAATTATCCAGTTAGTTGAACCAAGATAGAATATTGACCTATAGAACATGGACTGAAATATATTTGTTAAACTAAAAGTAGTTGAGAGATTGAAGCCCATTTGACTAAATGAAAACCCTGCTAATATCTGTCTGTATCTATGAAGCATGCAGCCCCATCCAAGAGAAATGATATTTTTCCTTAGAATGTGTTATGTTCATGTAGTAGGGCTAATCTTCCTTATAGAGCTGGCAACACCAAACATTAATGTATATTGCAATCATCTGGCAAGCTATTAATAAGCAATGCTTCTTTGTCCAAAAATCAGACCAATTAAATCAGAATTTATTGAGGTGGCACCCACAAGCCACCATTTAAAAACACTACAGGTAAGGATAATATGCAAAGTAGATGTTCTAAAATGTCTTTTGTGGCAGTAAATTTAGACTTTCTTCTTTTTCTCTTACTGAACACTTGTAATACAAGTGTTTCTAATTTCATACTGTTAATGAAAACGTCTTCAGTTTTCTGTTGGCTTATCCATAGACAATGGCTTATACATGTCCAACTTGTCTCTAGTATGATAACCCAGAATAATCAAAACAGTGACCCTCAAACTTATCTACAGTCTTATTACCATCTTTTCTGTTGTTGTGATAAAACAGCATGGTCAGTGATCGGTTTTCTTTAAGGGTGTGGTCAATAGTAGAACAGTTATGCTCAGTAAATAACACTACACTGAATGGATTGCACAAATTATGCTCAGTGGGTTATTAGAAAGAAAAAAGAGGACATTATGTTGAGAGGTGATGGTTTTTCTGGAAAGAATTGGGAAAGTATTGGAGCAGTGAATATGATCATTTTTTTATCAAATGATTAAAATAGTATATACAATAGTATATACAATTTTTTTTGTAAAATCCGTCAAAATAGAGCATTAGATTATTTATCAAGGTGAGAAGCCTGCAATATATAAGGTTATCACAGGAGATCTCCATACAGTTTACATTTTAAAGGAAAAATGCACATACATGATTCCAGGTTAGGAGATAGTTGAACAAATTTAAAAGGGTTTAGAGGATTTTGATCATGTCTTAATAATTCTCTGAATTTTCCCAGTGTCTTTTTAATCTCTAATTTTATTAATTTGGATCTTCTCTTCCTTTTGGTTAATTTGACTAAGAGTTTGTTAGGTTGCTTATCTTTTCAAAGAACCTATTGTTTTATTGATCCTTTTCATTATTTTTTATTCCCATTTTATTAATTTCAGCCTAATTTTTGTTATTTCTCTCTTCCTACTTCTTTGGAGATTGGTTTGCTATTGTATTTTTCCCCAGTGTCTTAACATCCCTCCATTTATATATAATTCCAGGCAGGATTTAAAATTCATTTACCTTCTTGGTTTCTGCAATGGCCCATTTGTCATTTAATAGTGTGTTATTTAGTCTCTGTAATTTCTCTGTAGTTTGTCCTGGTGTTGATTTTAACTTTATCCCATTTGGTCAGATAGGATAAAGGGCTAAAGTTTAGTTTTCCTATATTTGTGAGACTTTTTCTCATATCTGTTATGAGAGAGATCTACTACAGAGAAGGTTCCATGGATTGCTAAGAAGAATGTGAATTATTTCTTGTTTGGATATCTCTTAGGTCGATTTCACTTTTGATGCTCTGTAATGTAAATGTTTCTTTACTGATTGGCATGCAGTTGATCCATCAAATAGCGAGAGCAGACTATCAAAGCCACCACTATTTCTGTTTTACCATGTAGCTGTGATTTAAAATATGTTAAGTGTTTGCGTCATGAAATTGGAAGAGCCTATATTGGGTGCATATATATTTAGAATTGTAATTTCCTCCTGATGGAACATTTCCTTGATAAGTATCTCTTCTGAAAATAATTTGTGTCAAGTTTATTTTGCCAGATATTAATATACAGAGGTCTACTTGCTTTCTGGCCCCAATTTCTTGGAATACATTTTTTCTCTCCTTTCCACTAAGATTGTATTTGTCTTTGGCAGAAAGGTGTTTTGGAGTTAGCAAAAAGAAACTCTGTTTTTCTAATCCAGTCGGATCCAAGTGTCTGTGTTTTAGATGGATGAATTGAGATTACTAATCACAAATTATGTTTGAAAGGTCTGCATTGCTACCTGCCATTTAATTGATTTTGTAGTGTTTGGGAATTTCTTAGTCCTCTTTTGTTTAGTGAGTGTCATAGCATCATTTATTTTCTTTTCCTCTCATAGTACATTGTGTGTGTGTGTTTGAGTATTCTTTCCAATACCTTCTTTAGGTAGCTTGGTTACCATGAATTTTCTAGCCAGCTTTTATCATATCTCATTGTCAATCACAAGGTTTTTGCTTGGGATATGAGAGTGACTTGGTAAGGTGATCTTTCAGATTTTGAAATGCATCAGTCCAAGCTCTTTTCTTTCCATAGTTTTGATTGGAGCACAGCATTTATTCTGTTGGGATTTCTTTTGTATGTAACTTGGTCCTTCTCTTTTGCAAGTCTCAGTATATTTTCTTTGTTATGTGCATTGGATGTCTTCACTATAATATAATATGGAGAGTTCCCTTTCTGGCCCTGTCTGGTGTGCTGCTTTTATATGGATGAACTTCACTTTCTCTAGATTTTGGAAATTTTCCTCTATAGTTTGATTAAAAATATTTTCTAAAAATTTTGCATGGAATTCTTCTTCATGTATGCCTATAACATGTAGTTGTTTTTTCCCTTTTCATGAAGTCCTAGAGTTCTATTATGCTTTGTTCATACATTTAGAAAGTTGACTTTAATGAATGATCAAATTCTTCCATTTTGTCATCATACTTTGATAATCTCTCTTTCACATGAACCATTCTAATTTTGAGGCTTTCTGTTGAATGTTTTATTTGACCTATGGTGTTTTTTTTATTTTAGTTTGCATTTTCTTCATTATTTCTGTCTATTAAAATATATTTTCCTTTCACAGATTATCTTCCATTTTCATTCACCTAGCCATTTTCCCTCTCAGTATCAGATTCCTCTTTATATCAATTTTACCAGATTTAGTCATTGTCTTGAATCTGTGTCTGGAGTTTCTTGTAAGACATTTTGATCAACATCATCAGTGTGGTGCGTTTTGGCATTTTTGTGATGGTGTCAATTTGTCTTACTTACTTTTCAGGTTATTTGCGTTTTTGCCCTGTGATAGTTCCACCTGGGGTTATATGGTTGGTTAAGATTTGCTCTTTTTGCTTTTCTCTTAATTCAGTTTGCCTCTTTTCTTTTAATAGATGTATTTGAAGTATTCAGGGAAGAATAATGTGCAATACATGTCTGGTGATGCTTCCATCTGATAGACTAGTGTTTCACACATCATGATCTATCTGTAGCCTGCTCCTTTTGGTTGAACACTGTCTGTAGAATCATTATCCAATAGTTAACCCCCTCTGATAATAGAGTGCCAGATGACTACCAATCAGACACTTGATATGTACCAATGAATTTACAGAGTAAAGGAACTCATAATACTGAATATACTATTATGTTAGTGTGAGTGGAAAGGAAAAGAAGAGTCAAGAGGTCATGGTGAACTAGTGATAAGGATTGTGCTGTGATAGGGGAAATAGAGGACAGGAACATTCATAGGAATAGGAATATTTGAGGTAAACGGAAAAGTAAGCTGGATATGTGTGAGTTTTTGGTTAATGGTAGACTAAGAAGAGGAAGTAAAAATATGTAACCAAACATTATAAAGCAAGATACAACAGTGAGAGAAAAAGTTACTAGAAAAAGAAAAGAGGTAAAAAGGAAGGTGTGTATTTGTGTGTTTGTGTGTGTGTGCGTGCGTGCGTGCGTGCGAGAGAGAGAGAGAGAGAGAGAGAGAGAGAGAGGGAGACAGAGAGACAGGGAGACAAAGAGATACACAGAAAGACACACAGAGAGAACAGTAGTGGAAAGTGTTGGCCTGCTACAATATTTTCCTGTACTGTTTCATACATAGGAAACAGCTGCAGGAGAAAGGGAAGACATGGAGATCTAAGATTCTGGAATCACTGGCAGATAAGGAAAAGCTGTAGTGGGGAATGGGAGAGGAATGGAGATAGAAAAAACCGAAGTCATGGAAATGAAAATTGACTTTGTCTCCTTAGTAGATCCCCTGTTTGTCACTGTGGTCCTCTTCTGGACTGTACTCTTTGCTAATTTATATCAGTCCTGTTTTCTCTGGTAGTTTCTCAATTTTCTTTGTATATGGAATTTTCTTGGTCATGTTCTGTGAGTGGGGATACCTGAGGCAAACTCTACCTTGAGGTTTCCATGTTCCTCCAGTCAGCACTGATGGTGGTTGTGTGGTACTCAAAGGGCTGTATAGACATGTGCTTGGCTCCTATAGCTTTGACTTTCCTTGTTGGGCACAGATTATGGCACTGACAATAGTGGCTGGGAACATCTTCTGTGAAACCCTTACCGGTACTGCTTGTGTAGATTTCATGGTAGGAATCTTTTACCCTGTCTGCCTGGGGTAAAATTCTGCTAGTGTGGTTATTGTTGCATTGGTTGCAGTCCCAGCAGCAAGTCAAGTCTGATTGTAGAGAAAGTTTGTGCATCTGACATCAGCAGAAGCTTGTTGGTCTGTTGATCAAGTCTATTCTGGGACAGGAGAAGTAGCAGGTGGAGTGATAAAATCTTCCAGTTCTCTTTATTCCTCAAACTCTAATCAGCCACTTGTTCCAACATTAGCTTCTAGTCTGCCATCTTATCCCTAATGAAGAGTTTCAAAGTCAGTTTCTGATAGCGAGGTTTGTAACATTGATATTAAAACATCCTTGCCCTTAAATAGTATTTCCAAGACTTGAAAATACAAGTCCTTCCTTATGCTTCTAAATTAAGAATTATCCTTTCCATTCTTTTTCATTGAAATGCAAATCTTTTTGGAGAGGATTTGCATTTTAATTAAGCCACTAATACTTTGGAGTTAATGAGTTTAATCTAAGACTTCCTTCTTGACAGGAAAGTGCAAGACTAACAGAAAGTCCTTGATCATTTGGGAAAATGTAAGGCATTCATGTGTTACTTAAAATATGTAAGAAAGGCGCATATTAGGGACAAAAATAGGATTTATCCTAGACATCTTAAAACCTCACAGAGGACTGCTGAATAGAATCAGTCATATTCCTTTCCTTCTAAGTGTTTTAATTCTATAAGGTCTCATTCTTGCTCAGAGGGACTAGTCCCCGTCCTCCTCCCCAAAATGGCTAGGGCTTTGTATGGTCTTAATGATGCCTCTTCTAATCAATTCGGTGATGTCATGTATGAAAAGCCTGATATACCTAATATCCTACAAACATGGTAGACACACACAATGGAATTTTATTCAGCTATAAAATGATAAAATTTATAAGAAAATGAGTGGAACTAGAAAATATACTGACTGATACATCTCAGAACGCCCCCACCCCCAAACACAAATATAAGCACTGTGTATCCTCTTTCCTATGGAGATCTTAGCTTTGAATTTTTAGATTTTTATCTTTAATTTGGAGCAATTGTAGAGGTGAGAAAGTAAGAGAGGATCCTGGAGAGAGGGAAAAGGGAAAGGCCTTGAGAGTGGTAGTAGATGGATAATAGAACACATGTTACATAAAAGCAGAGGGAAGGAATTAACCAGAACTACAGGTTATGAAAAGGCTATACAGAAATAAATTTTCTAAGTATATTAAAATCCATAATAAAAATTATTTTTCAAAATGTTTGATTGTAAACACCTTGCATGTACCTGGAACCCAAAGTTTATTAAATGAAAATCCCAGTGCCAGGAGTAAGATTGAACTATTATTAATAGGTACTTGTCATTGCTCATGGTTGCCCACCAGAACTGGATTAATTGTAAGACCCTGTTGCTAAACACATCACAAACTCATGTTGAGGTACATAGAAATGGCAAGTGTGTGAACTTCTTGACTGCTGGTCAACTTTCACAGTCCTGGGAAGTGATCTGCAAACTACCGAGGGAAAAAAGTCATCCAAACACATATACAACTATGAACTCTATTAACTATAACTAACAACCTGCTAGGTGAGACTTGCTTACTAGTGCAGTAGAAGCATATCTATTATGGGAGTATCTAACTGCTCTCCCAATAGGTATGTGTTCTACTCTACAAGAAGGAACTGGGTATAGATAAAATTAGTCAGGAGTTCATAGGCCCTTGGGCCAAAAATACTACTATTGTAGTGCTAAGTGAGTAGGATATCAAATTGCCTTCTAAAGAGTTCCATTTGGACCCATGGATCAGTGCTATTACTAGCCTTCATCAGAGAATCTTGTTTTCTAAGTGAGAGGGCAGTTAGTACAGACTCAACGCTTAATATGCTAAGAATAAAGACTACGGAGTACTAATCTCTAAACAGGACATCTACATCACCCCATCCAAAGCAGAGGGAGTGTTGTGGAAGAGGCTACAGAAAGACTGTAAGAACCAGAATATGAAGAAGAGTACCTGCCTCCCCCAACTAAAATGGATGCATCCCCATTTCATCATGCACAGATAAGGGGCTCATGAGCCTTAGCCCTCACTGAGGAACTATGTGCAGTTAATCACTGAAGGAGCAGGTATCATTCTCTTCAATGGTGTTACCATTGTTAAGTTGCTCAAGACCCAGCAAAACCCCACTACTCATGCTTTTACAAGACATTATAATTAAATTAACAAGTCATATGCACATCCTAAAAGACATGAAATTAGTACAGGGGCTGCATGGAAAGAAGAGTTTCATTGGGCAAAAGATGAGAGAGGGCAACAAGGGATGTGGATGAATTAATTATATGCATGTATCATATTGTCAAAGAATAAAAAAGAGAGAGGATAACAAGTGAGCACCCTAAACAAAGAAAGAAATTCCAACATCCTGAATAAAATTTAGCTGCATTTGTTAGAAAAGTTATTCAATCTCCAAACTGTATAAATCTAACAATAATATATGACAGACTGATGTTTCTAATCAAGCAGGAAAAAAACATTATCAAAGCTGCTTATAAAAAATAAAATGGCCTATTTACATATCATTTTTTTCCTGTCATGGATGGCAGTAATAAACCCACATCAAACTAACTAAACAAAGGAGGTAGCTATGTGCTCATATTGGTAGAAAGTGCAAGATTTATTAGGTTCTGACTAAAGTTGCATCAGGGTTTTGGTTCCATTTGTCTGAAACTTTGGTAATGTTTATGCTGTCATTTCAATGTTAGCTTCACCCTCAATGTATTGCACTTATAGTCACAAGCAGTAGACTGAAGAAACAAGTCCACCTGCTTTCTCAATAATTTACAACGACTTTTCATTAAATATTATGTGTGAAATTTGTTTCTAGAGGTCATTGTGTATTATTGATGTTCATTGACCACCTAGGTGCCCAGAGGAGGACTGTTAGACACTGACTGCCACAGGAGACATGGAATTTCCCAAAGTGTTTGAAATTAACAAGCACTGGACTCTAGACACTGGGTTAATTCAACTCAATTTGAAGCAAAATGGGTGGAGAGGTTATTCCTCCTATAATATTAGAACAATTGGCACTTATTTCATTAACTGTAATAACTCCTATTTTCTGTAGTGTCACTCCTATTTATCCAATTTCACCATTAGTATTTCTA
The DNA here is from genome assembly GCF_003668045.3 of Cricetulus griseus. Classification (NCBI taxonomy): domain Eukaryota; kingdom Metazoa; phylum Chordata; class Mammalia; order Rodentia; family Cricetidae; genus Cricetulus; species Cricetulus griseus. Next base: position 160,589,400 of record NC_048595.1, read on the forward strand.
TTATGATATCATATCTTCCTAAGAATGGAACTTTATAAACAATTGCTTTGTGGATGTTTTTGCAAAGTCAAAAACATTAAGTTCATCCAATTTATTGCAAAATAAGATTGATTATTAGTAGGTGTTGGAATATTTTATTCTTAGCACTAAATAACTAATTCTGTATTTTATTAAATAACTCCTGGGACAACCTAACAACAGTACCTTTTCATAAAGTGATAGTTGAAACTAACTTTATCTTTTCTCTTCCCTGATTGATTGGAAGAGATTTGTCTTGAAAACTCATTGACATTTATCTGAAGTCAAGATGTCATTCCACTCATTAGTTTCTAGAAATAACTTGTATCCCAATAATAAATGGTTCCTTTTGAAAATAAGTTGCTTGGCTTAACAAATAAAAACACAGAACTCCCGAATAAATGTGAACACTAGATAAACAATGGTGTATTGTTTTACTGTCTAAACATGCAAAAATAGTATAGTTTTGGATTTTAAAACATTATTTAGCTAAGAACATAGTTTTGTTGACTATATTTTAGTCTATCATTGGTATATGTGAGTGCTGATCACTATTTTGTAAACAAAGTACTCCCAACATGATTTTGCTGGGTTATAAAAATTACAACATTTCTGAAGGAGAAAATAAGGAAGTCTGAAAACTGAGAGTAAGAAAGACCCAGTTGCTTTTGTGGCACTACAACACACCGACCTCTCAAATCTGTGCAATATCTTCATTTTTCAAAAGAAATGTTTATGATATTTTAATGTGGACAGGAGTCATTCATCAAAATCATTCATCACCTTCATTATATGTATGGGTTTTTCATAGTATCTAACCCAGGTCTGGCCAAACTATTAACACCACACAACTAGAAGTAAGATTGAAATTTCCATCATGTAAGGTACATCCATAATTAGTTCTCCATGTCTCTCTGTTTCTCCCTGTGTCTCTCTTTCTCTGTCTCTGTCTCTGTCTGTTGTCTGTTTTTCTAGCTGTCTTCCTAGTTTGGATTTTGTTCCTATCATCTAAACTGCATTTGAGAGTCTTTGAAAGCTAAGAAGCCTTAGAGGACCTCACAATTTTATAACAGCGTTGCAATAATAAGAAGGAAAGAGGTCTGGGGAGGTGTGGAAAACAAAGGCCCAAGGAAAGATCTGAGAGAAATCCCAGCATTTCCACTAAACACTTCACACTTACCCACTTCAGCCTCTGCAGGCAGAAATCACATTCCAAAGAAAATGTTTTACAATTGTAATTACACATAATAGGAGGAATGTATTTTGCCTTCATTCTGCTCCCATGGTGAATCAATTTAATTTTTAAATACAAGAGACATAATTGATTTTAGCCCTAGATTAGTGCTGAAAATGATCTATATGTGTTCTCACTAATGGAACAAGAGAATTGGCACTCCTTGGAGACTTAGCCAAACCTGTTCATGCAACAATTACTAGAGCCTGACAGGTTAGTGTGTGAGGAAGGAAATGAGGGAGGGAAACACCCCACTGGTTAACAGTTGAGGAAAATAATTAATACTATGCTCTTCCAAGTTAATTATGGATTAGGCACAAATATATCATAGTCTTAGAAGCCACAAACTGATGCAGCTGCCTCAAGGAGCCTATTCTGTTCAGCAGAAAATGAACCTGTGAATTTCCAGGCAATCAGGAGCCTAGATGGGACTTGCATAGGAGGGGACGGATTAGGGGCAGGCTTATTTTCTCTGGGAACGACAGACTCCTTTCTTATCAGGCATTGGGTCTTCCATCTGTTTTACCAGACATCCATGTAGTTTATGGGTAAATGGAACAGTGGTAGCTCAAGGCAAAGCTATGAAATAGGTATTTTATACTTTGTCGTTTCATCATCAAAACCAGCCCTCCAGCACAACTTCAGAATTCAATTCTTACTCTTACTGAGTTGTGGACTAATCCTCCCTAAAGCAGGATTAGTAGCTGAGATCTTAGCTTCTAAGACTGTAATTCACAGGTGAATTTGCATTTTAATCAATGATTCTAAGGAGACAGATTTGGCAATGGCCCATCACCAGCAAGGTAGTGCAGAGACTAAGGATCCAATCTATACCACTCTATTGATAGCTCAGTAACTTTTAAGTTGTAAAATGGGATTATGGACACCGCATGAAATTATTGTGATAATTAAGAAAATGAGATGATATATTATAATGTCTCTAGGATGGTACTCAGCATTTGTTAGCATGCTTCACAGTGGGGGTGTTACAGTGATGATGCTGTGATTGTCAAGGGCCACTGGATCTAGGAGGGATTCAGTTCCTCTATAAAAGAAGAGTGATATATAAAATCATATTCATCTGTAACATGCCCAGATTTCATTTCTGAGAGGCCATAGTGCTATCTTTAGTGGAATGCAAGGAGAGGAGCACATAAAAGCATACAACACTCAGCCCTTCCCATCATTAATGGAAGAAGTTTCATAAGAACCTACTTAAACATGACTAGCTCTAGAATACAAATTGGGTTGTTCAGGGCATTACTATTGGCAGGTAGAAAGAGTGAGGGAGATAAACCAATGTGCTTTTTCTGTAGAAATGTAAAGTATGGAAAATATTTGAGTAGTAGTAAATTTTCTTAATTTCTACTGGCCAGAAAGGTAATTCTCAAGTCATGTCTTCTGTAGTAGTATATGACAGATCCAGGCTCCCCACAGACTGGTATGTGTAATGAAATCTCACAGTCAATTGGCCTTTTGCTCGGCCACCTCTGGTGTCTCATATTGCATAGGACTTTCCATCCATCAAAGCATGGTATCTAGCAAATGTTTTGAGAAATGGAAAGATAACATATTTCTATTTGTGTGTATTTTTGAGCTTGTCCTTTTGTCACTGTTTGTATAGGGGGTGTGTGTGTGTGTGTGTGTGTGTGTGTGTGTGTGTGTGTGTGTGTGTGCGCACGCGCGCGCCTGGATGTCTGGAGTTCTCTGAATTTCAAAATAGACTATCATTAGAAATCATATGGCTTGACTTTAGTATTAATGAACATGTTATGCATGGGAAAATTCATGTGGTACTAAAGATATATTGGGACCCAGTAGTTAGGTAACTAGCTAAACTACCTAACAGTTATGTGATGAACTCTTATTATTCAAATTAAGCAATCAGGCACACTAACAACTTTTTAAATGACAAATGGTGTTCATGAGTCTCACTCTAGCCACTAGGGAAATTTGAAGTCCATACTAAACAAACAAACAAACCCCAAACTATTATTCCTATGTAAGTCACATAAGCAGATTCCTTCAATACATAATGTTTATGCCAGATACTCATTACTTTTATTTTTGTATATATAAATCATTCCCCCTAACTTCATAAGATTCAAACAGCTTGAAAATTCTAAAAATAAGTTATGAATATTATGATTAACCTATTTTGGGGTAGAGAGAAACTACCTCTCATGAATTAGAAGCAATTAACTTGCCAATGAATCTGTATTTCTCTTCTTTCTAAACCAGACAAATGAATAACAAACCTGATAAAACTGATTTATAGGACAGCATTATATCCTTAAGATCTTAGACTTGAAATGAAAATAGAAATTATTTGTGAATAAATCAACATTTTTCATGTTGATGAAGGGAAAATTGAAACCTTGGCTAAGTCAACCGCATACTTTCTTGCCAGAATCGCAATACAAACCCTTAGATGTATAAGATCATCACTAAAATAAACTCATTTAAGTTGTACAGATGAATATAATAGAGATATTAAATTTGCATTTAAAGAAAACAGAATCCTCAATACCCGAGAGAACTAAACATTGTCTTCACACCTTGGGTCATTTATGTTGTACGGCTTTTTCCTCTGAATTGAAACATGTCCTCCTTGATGAAGGAAGGAGACTCACAAGACAGGAAGCTAATGAAATGTACAATGTTCAGGAAGCTCTGAAACTTACAGGATTCAGAGGATTCTTCACAGGGTTAGTAATGCAGATGACAATTATTGTCAAGAAGAAACTTTTCCAGTGAAGCAACTTTGGCTGACAGCTCCAACATGCCACTTTTGTAAGGTGGTAGTAATGCAGAGTTGGAATTTTTGGGGATGGAGTTGCTTTTTAGATACCCATATTTCTGTAAATAGCTGTCAACCATGCACCTCTAAACCACAATAAACTCTTACCAAGTGAGACTTAGATGAAATAATTTCTTTGGTGTTTAACTGGTGCCCTATCTTAAATAAATAGATGTTTGTTCATGTCTTCCCAGGAAAAGTTATACAACACTGTTGATGTGTGAACAGGGGCCACAGTACCAAAAATTATTTGGGGGAACGGAAGTTGCTCTGGGATGAAAGATAAGACATGCAACAAGGACTTGTCCATCTGAAAGTAAAGTGTTCACACTGGCAATCCTGATATGGCTATCCTTCCTCATGTGATGTGTGACAGTGTGCTTCTTTACTGTAGTGACTGTAATACTGCAATACATGCAAATGATGTCTGACAGTGAAGAATCCTTGGGAATAATTCCAGTGTAGCATCCTTCTTTACATGAAAACCGCATAATCATCTACAAAATGGTAAAAGTATCACATAACAAATTTGATAATGTTTTACATATTTAGAATTTTGTGTATGGTTACATTAATACATATCATTGATCATATTTAGCCTATGGGCCATAGGTTAGAGTTAAACATGACTTAGATTATTCATGTTAGAGGGTGGAGTACCTCCTTGATAACAGGGTTAGCTATAGGAGTACAAGGATGTCTCTCAAATGGGTGATGGACTAGGCAACGTGTTTCAATCTCTGAAAGTATCATGTGGAGGATATATATATATTTTAATTTCAATTAGAAACAAGATTGTTTTACATGTCAGTCCTCGTTCCCTGTCCCTCCTCCCCTGCCTCCCACTAACATTTTCTGCTCCCCAGGGAGAGTGAGGCCTTCCATGGGGGAGTCTTCAGACTCTGCCATATCCTTTGGGATACGGCCTAGGCCCTCCTCCATGAGTCTCGGCTGAGGGAGTACCCTTCTATGTGAAATGGGATCCCAAGGTCCATTCTGCTGCCGTGGTTGTGTGGGCTTTTCTTTGGGTGATAAGAACCTTCCTTTGCTTCTGAACTCAGAAGACAGTGGGATGAGCTGAACTCTTGAGACAGAGAGACAGAGGCAGAGAGACAGAGGAACAGACGCACAGAGAGAATATGAATAAGACAGAATAGAAAATGCCTCTAGGACCAATCCATGATTTAGCATGAAAATGGAGTGGGGCTTAATAATAGCATTGTAGAAGGAATTGTGATAATCAGGTACTACTCAGCACCTGAACTTGACATAGAGGAGGATTTGTTGTTGTTTTTCTTAAAACAGGGGGTGCTAGTTTAGTAAATTAGAAGTCGAAGATTCTCCTCAAATAACGACTTGACAACACTGCGTAGTTAATGAGGTTTCCAGTACCAGACATAGTTTCCCTCTTGTTGAGCAAGTCTTAAGGCCAATTAGACAACATTTGGTTACTGCCAAGGTTTGTGTGACACTACTACATCCTTACGGTTAACCATGATAGACACTGATGTGGGTCATAGGAATCCTAACTCGGTAGGGCTGTTGCCTCTCTCCTTTGGCAGCTTTCGTGGTGTCTTCCAGTGCTACGAAAGCCAGACCTCAAGGAGTGGCATTCAGGTCAGTTCCAGCTCAGGTATGGACTCTGTTTCTGAAGTGTGTGGTGTCTTCAGCAATAGGAACTTACTGTCCACCTCTGAGGGTTAACCATACGAATATGCAGATATATATGCACATAATGACAATTAATGAAAAAAAGAGGCCATGAATTTAAAGGAGAGTGGGGAGAGGTAAGAGGGTGTTGAGGGAGGAAAGAGAAGGGTGACAGACATGTTGTAATTATCCCACAAAAAATTTAAACTATGTACATGCTTCCAACAATGAAATGGGTTGCTTCATTGAAAACAAAACAAAAGGAAACAAAAAAAATAATCACAAGGAATGTAATAGCTCTTCACAATCTGACTTCTGTTAAAGACTGGTATAAATGGAATCAATAAGAGAACCCTGATAGAAGAATCCTTATTAGTATGACTGCCCTTTCCTCTTTGACAAAAAGGACACATAACATATGAAAGAAATCAGCCCTTAAGAGACTGGATAACTCATGCCATTAGGGAGATTTGATTATTGCCAGCTGAGTTCCCCATGAATGCCATAATCTGGAGGACAGGAAAGGAGAGACAGGCATTACCAAGGTAGCTGTTCTGCGTGTTTGATAACTCATTTCATTGGATCAGTTCATCCTCAGGAAGGGGACATTCAGATCAGTATCAGTTCAGGTCTGGCTCTGTTTCTGTTTCTCTTCTTTCTTGTCCTTGAGATTGTGACATTCAAGGGGAACTTAGCTGTAAATAATCAAATATTCCTAATGGCTTATGTTCACAGGAGAGTTAAGAATGAGGTCGACAGGCTAGAGAGAAAGCTCGGTGATTAAGAGTTTGCCTGTTTTCCTAAGGAGCAGAGTTCCACATTGCCAGCACCCATATGCTGCCTCCCCATCATCTGTAATTCTAGTTCCAGAGGATCCAACAACCTCTTCTGGTCTTCAAAGGCACGATATGCATATGGTACACTCATATACTTGCAGGGAAAATATATACATACATATACATATGTAATAAATAAAAGTCCTTGAATGCAAAAAGATTAAGCAATGTGGTTGATTCAGTAAGGATCATTAGACTGGTATGAAGCATTAATGCTTTTGATGAGCCCTGTGTTGTGTGATATTTATGAATTAGAAGAGGATCTAGAAGATCTGAATGACTTATGATGGCTCTTAAATTAGAATTATGAGACACAAAAAATAAAATAAAGATACAAGCTGGTGGGCCATGTAGAAGGGAATTAGATGAAAGGGAATCATTTGATCATTCAAAAGCAAATTTAGCAATACTTGTGGCAAGATGTAGTTCTTTTTCCTTTAAATTAGAAACAAACGTGTTAAACATGTCAATCTCAGTTTCCTCTCCCTCCCCCCCTCCCCTGACCCCCTCTATCCCATCCCCTATCTGAACCCAAAGGAGGGTGAGGCCTTCCATGGGGGATCTTCAAAGTCTGTCATATCATTTAGAGCAGGGACTAGGTCCTCCCCCCGTGTATCTAGGCCAAGAGAGTATCCCTCTATGTGGAATGGGCTCCCAAACTCCATTGATATAATAGGGATAAATACTGATCCACTACCAGAGGCCCCACAAATTGCCCAGGCCTCCTAACTGACACCCACATTCAGGAGGTTTGGATCAGTCCTATGCTGGTTCCCTGTGGTTCGTGAACTCCCCCTTGTTAAGATCAGCTGTTTCTGTGGGTTTCACCAGCCTGGTCTTGATCCCTTTGCTCATCACTCCTCCCTCTCTGCAACTGGATTCCAGGAGTTTGGTTCAGTGTTTAGCTGTGGGTGTCTGCTTCTACTTCCATCAGCTACTGCATGAAAGCTCTAGGATGGCATATAAGGTAGTCATCAATCTCATTATCAGAAAAGGGAATTTAAGGTAGCCTCTCCACTATTGCTTATATTCTTAGTTTGGGTTATCCTTGTAGATCTCTGAACATGTCCCCAGTGACAGATATCTCTTTAAACCTATAATGACTCCCTCTGTTATGGTATCTCTTTTCTTGTTCTCCTCTATTCTTCCTCCAACTTAATCTTCCTTCTCTCTCATGTCCTCCTCTCCTTTCCTCTTCTCCCCTTCTTATTCTCCTAGTTCCCTCTCCCCTCCACCATGCTCCCAATTAACTTAGGAGATCTTGTCCCTTTCCCCTTCTCTAGGGGACCATGTATATCTCTCTTAGGATTCTCCTTGTTTCCTAGCTTCTCTGGTGGTGTGGAATGTAGGCTGGTAATCCTTTGCTCTATGTCTAAAAACCATATATGAGTACATACCATTTTTTTTTGTGACTGGGTTACCTCACTCAGGATGGTTTCTTCTAGTTCCAGCCATTTGCTTGCGAATTTCAAGATTCTATTGTTTCTTTCTGCTGAGTAGTACTCCATTGTGTAAATATACCACATTTTCTTTATCCATTCTTCACTTGAGGGGCATCTAGGTTGCTTCTAGTTTCTGGCTATTACAAATAATGCTGCTATGAACATAGTTGGACAGATGTCCTTGTTGAATGAATATGCATTCTTGGGTATATGTCTAGTAGTGGAATTGCTGGATCTTGTGGTAGACTGATTACCATTTTTCTGAGGAATCTCTACACTTATTTCCAAAGTGGCTGTACAACTTTGCACTCCCACCTGAAGTGGAGGAGTGTTCACCTTTCTCCACATCCTCTCAAGCATAAACTGTCACTCTTGTTTTTGATTGTAGCCATTCGGACATGAGCAAGATGGTATCTCAGAGTTGTTTTGATTGGCATTTCTCTGATGGCTAAGGATGTTGAGTACTTTCTTAAGTGTCTTTCAGCCATTCTAGATTCCTTTAATGAGAATTCTCTATATAGTGCTGTACCCCACTTTTTAGTTGGATTATTTGGTGTTTTGGTGACTACATGAGTTCTTTGTATATTTTGGAGATGAGCCATCTATCAGATAGGGGTTGGTGAATATCTTTTCCCATTCTGTGGGCTGCCATTTGTCTTGTTGACTATGTCCTTTGCCTTGGAGAAGCTTCTCAGTTTCAGGAGGTCCCATTTATTAATTGTTGATCTCAGTGTCTGTGCTACTGGTGTTATGTTGATGAAGGGGTTTCCTGTACCAATTCATTCAAGGGTACCTCCCACTTTTTCTTCTAAGAGTTTCAGTGTGGCTGGATTTATGTTGAGACTTTTGATCTATTTGGACTTAAGTTTTGTGCATGGTGATAGATATGGATCTATCTGCAATTTTTTACATGCCAGCATCCAGTTATATCAGCACCATTTGTTGAAGATGCTTTCTTTTTTCTATTGTATAGTTTTAGTTTCTTTGTCAAAAATAACGTGTTAGTAGGTGTGTGGGTCCATATCAAGTTTTTCAACTTGATTCCATTGGTCTACTTGTCTATTTTTGTGCCAATATGAAGCTGTGTTCAGGACTATAGCTCTATAATAGAGCGTGAAGCCAGGGATGGTGATGCTTCCAGAGGTTCCTTTATTAGGCTATCCTGGGCTTTTTGTTTTTCCATATAAAGTTGAGAATTGTTCTTTCAAGGTTTGTGAAAAATTGTGCTGGAATTTTGATGGGGATTTCATTGTAGATTGTTTTTGGGCAAGATTTCTATTTTTACTATGTTTATCCTACCTATCCAGAAGAATGGGAGATCTTTCCATTTTCTGGTATCTTCTTTAATTTCTTTCTTTAAAGACTCAAAGTTCTTACTATACATGTCTTCCAATTTTTTGGTTAGCATTACCCCAAGGTATTTTATGTTGTTTGTGGAAATTGTAAAGGGTGATGTTTCTCTGATTTCTTTCTCAGCCCAATTACCATCTGTATATTTTTGGACTACTGTTTTTTTTTTTTCTTGACTTAATCTTGTATCCTTCCATTTTGCTGAAGGTGTTTATCAGCTGTAGGAGTTCTCTGGTAGAATTTTTTGGGTCACTTATGTAAACTATCATATCATCTGCAAATATTGAAAATTTTGACTTCTTCATTTCCAATTTGTATCCCCTTGATCTCATTTTGTTGTCTTATTGCTCTAGCTAGAACTTCAAGGACAATATTGAAGAGATATGGATAGAGTAGACAGCCTTGTGTTGTTCCTGATTTTAGAGCAATCAGGTTGAATTTCTCTACATTTAGTTTGATATTGGCTGTTGGATTGCACCATATTGCTTTTATTACATTTAGGTATGTTCCTGTTTTCCCTGATCTTTCCAAGACCTTTATCATGAAGGGATGCTGGATTTTGTCAAAGGCTTTATCAACATCTAGTGAGATGAGCATGTGATTTTCCTTTTTCAGTTTGTTTATATGATGGATTACATTGAGGGATTTTTATATGTTGAACCATATGTGTATCCCTGGGATGAAGCCTACTTGATCATGGTGGATAATTTTTCTGATGTGTTCTTGAAGTGGATTTGCCAGTATTTTTTCATCAATGTTCATGAAGGATACTGGTCTGTAGTCCTCTTTCTTAGTTGTGCCTTTGTGTGGCTTGGGTAACAAGGTAATTGTAGCCTTGTAAAAAGAGTTTGACAATGACCCTTCTGCTTCTTTTTTTCTCTCCACTTTTATTTAAATTAGAAAAATATTATTTTACATGTCAATCCCAGTTTCCTCTGCCTCCCCTCCACCCCTGACCCCCCCAACAAACACCCTACCTATCCCATACCATTTCTGCTCCCCAGGGAGGGTGAGGACTTCCATAGGTGGTCTTCAGACCCTGTCATATCCTTTGGGATAGGGCCTAGGCCCACCTCATTGTGTCTAGGCTCATGTAGTGTCTCTCTATGTAGAATGGGCTCCAAAATCAATTCCTGTGCTAGGGATAAGTACTGATCTACTACAAGAGGTCCCATAGATGTCCAAGGTTTCCTCACTGACACCCACGTTCATGGGGTATGGATCAGTCCCATGCTGTTTTCCCAGCTATTAGTCTGGGAACCAAGAGTTCCCCCTTGTTCAGGTCAGCTATTTCTGTGCGTTTAACTAGCCTGGTCTTGACCTCCTTGACCATTCTGCTTCTATTTTGTTGAATACTTTGAGGAGAATTGGTATTACTTGTACTTTGAATTCCTGGTAGAATTCTGTACTGAAACCATCTGGCCCTGGGCTTTCTTTGGTCATTAGACTTTTGATGACTGCTTCTATTTCATTAGGTGTTATAGGTCTGTGGTATTTATCAAAACCTTTTCTTAACTTTGCTTTGATATTTCATAGCCCCATGATACCATCAAAAGGCATTGTTTCCCCTCACCCATTTTCTAGCACTTTATCACTGTGCATATTCTTGCCAATCCTCAATAAACTCTCCCTTTTTTCAGATTTATTTTCATTTTTATCTCTGTGTCAGTTTGTGACTCCTTTACCATTATTCTTTGGAATAGTGGTAAGGGCAAGCACAGAGGTGGACATGTGGTAAATTCTTGCTGATGGTGGCTGGGACTCCTTTCTGAGAACTCTACTTGGATGGGTAGATTGAAAGTACTAACAGTGGTATATCTGAAACATACTGTATAGTTAGTTACTAGAGCTTCCTGGGAAACCACAGGTATGTAAGATTCATAGGCAACAAATGGCATTCTGCTGTCCCTGTCTTACATTTGAATGACAAAATCCAACAAAACACCTTTATTCTCATAGCTGGGCCAGTAATAAAGTCAACAGGCCCCTAGTAGGCCTCCTTCCTGTGGCCTCACCCGATACAGTCTACACCAAATCCCTCCACTGTAGCACATGACGATTGGCTTTTGTAGTAATAAAAGTAGCCATATAAGCTGCTGGAAGACAAGGGTCACACACAATAGTGCTTGTTTGTAGGGTGAGAATACTGCAATATCAACATGCCAGGCAAGATGGAGCTACTGCTACAATAATTATATAACTATTGTGGGTGCAACACAAGAGTTTTCTAATTAAGGCAGGCTCCACAGGAAGGAACTCACATTTGGAACTACACAGCCTAGGACAAAGAACTGTGGCTAAGGAGGTCATAGGACCCAGTTGGAAGGACACTGATATCATTTTATAAAATGAATGTTAGATAACTGTTAAATTGCTTTCTAAACATTTGCGCCTAACCTATAGAATTATCAGCCTCATTTGGCCATTTCAAGAAATGTCTTCTTTTAAGGGTCAGTGGTTAATGAAGAGATTTATAACAAGTCAGGCTCCTGAGGATGGATAACTGTTCCTATGGCATGGCAGCGTAATGCTCGGTCATAAATAAAATAAAATAATCAGATACTTTTTGTCATATGTGATTTGGGAAGCATCATAAAAGAGAGGGCAGAAATAAGAGCTGGAGGAAGGACTGTTGTGTTACTGTTCTTTCCTACTTGAAATATTGCCTGATGGAACAGAGAGGGAAGGCTGACTTTCTAATAAAAGTTACAAGGTTCATGAAGCTCATAAAGCCCCTAATTCAGTTTCTTCCATAAGTTTAGAAAAAAATATTAAGAGGTAGAAGAGAAAATTAGCAGTGTTCACATCTGCAAGGTAGGCAGAGAGCTCCAGGAAGGTGCTTTCTGAGTTGTCACTCATGCCAGGGTGGACTTTTGGTGATGTAGCTGCTTTTGAGTTACTCATGTTTTCCAGGTCATTTGCCACTTCCGATCCTGTAAGTAACCACAAGAATCTCACTGATTCACTAGGAAAGACTTGGGTTGAATTATTTCTTTGATCTTTAATTTATCTCAGGTGAATGAAGGCTTGTTCACATTTCATCAAGAAAAGTCATACAACAACCGAGTAACAAATTAATTAAAACAGCGTGACTTTTTTCAAAACATGGTCTGACTAGTCAAGGCAAAAGTAAGTCAGTAAAAGAATACTGAATTTTGAGTAAAGGAAAAGAAAAACTGTGAATATATATCTCTTGTCTGCACAATGATTCCATTGATATCACCCCCAGCCCTTTCTTTGGCATTAGTTTCCTGCATGAGAATTTTTCCAGGACAGTGGGTAAAACCTCATAGAACACAGTGATAGCTCTTTCCCTTGTCTCTATCTTCCATTTAGAATTTCAGGTTCTTGAAAAAATAAGAGATTGTAGTGGTTTGAATGAGACCATAGGGTCATTTGTTTGAACACATGATCCTGAGTTGATGGAACTGTTTGGGAAGGAGTAGGAGGTGTGGTCTTGTTGGAGGAGGTGTATCTCTGGGGGTGGGTTTTGAGGTTTCAACAGCCCATGCTATTCTAAGTTTGGTTTCTTGGCTTCATGGTTATGTCTCTAGATGTAAGCTAGATGTAATACTAGATGTAAGCTCTTAGCTACTGTTCCAGCATCATGCCTGCCTGCCTGCTGTCATGTTCCCCACCATGGTGGTCATAGACTGTTACTCTCTGTCACTATGAATCCCAAGTTAAACATTTTCTTTTATAAGTTGCTTTGGTTATGTTCTTAGCAATAAAAAAGTAACTAGGACAGCAAGGTATTATGATTCTCTACTACTATTAATAGCAAGTCATTTGGATAATAAGAAATCAGTGAATAGCTTTATATCTATATAGGATTATGAGTGAAAAAACACACACATTGCACCACGATTGAACAAAAGATAAAAGACAGATCATTGGCTCCATTAACACCAGAATGAGTAGATTCATTATTTTATGTCATAATGAGGATAACTTTGTCCTAGTTATTGGGCTTAGGGTTTGCTGTAAATTATATATTCATAGAAAACACAAAATTGATTTACTCATATTACAGATGAGGAAAGTCAAGCACAGAATGATTAAACAAGAAGGCTAGAGTCATACAGCATATGACCTTCGGTCAAGAATTTTATTATCCGCAGTTCTATTGCAATGACAATGCAGATACTGAAAAACACTTCTAAAAACTCCTGGCTAAGACCTCTGACTCAGTCTCTCCATTGTACCAGTATCTCAATGACAGCAGAGACATTCTAACTAGATTAATTCAGGAGTTTAATAAGTGAGCATTTTATGGCATTTAAACAGTAAGCCAAGAACAATGGTGAAAATAACACATACCCCAAGGTTAGTCACTTCTCTCACAATCTTAAGAGGATTCCAAGAGAAGACATAATTGCTGCAACACAAAGATGAAAAAGCCAAAGAGTGCCCCCTCAATTTGGCAACTCTCATCCCATCCGCAGCCCACCATGAATAAACCCAGATCTCCCATTGTCCTCTCCACTGGACAAATACAAGGGGATGTGATGGAGCAGAGTTATTTGTGGAGTGAATCAGATCACTAGAGACAGATCTGAAAGAGTGAACAGAAGGCTATCAGGAAAACTGTTATGTAAAATCTAGAATTGTGATTTCTTATTTGAGGTCACCGGAGACAGGTCACTCTATAAAATAGAGTAAATTTGGCTAACTAAAATACAGAATATCTACAGTTATAAAACAAATTATTCTCTGAAAAATTCAGTTTAACCTTGCTTTAATTTTTTTCTGTATTTTTATTTGGGGTGTGTGTGTGTGTGTGTGTGTGTGTGTGTGTGTGTGTGTGTGTGTTGCATATACATATGCACGTGGAGGTAAAAGTAAAAATTGCAGGAGTCAATTATCTCCTTTCTCTGTGTTTGTACAAGGGATAGAGCTCTGTAATCAGGCTTGGAGACAACTACCTTTATCTCCAGAGTCATTTCACTGACCCTAAGCTTACACTTGATACAAGGGATGCCATGAAGAGCAGAGATGTAATGCCCTCAGAATATTAACTGGAAAGTAGTTATAACAAAACATTGGGGAGGGGAAAATAATGGTGGGGTATTTGGCATAGTTGATTTCTCTGCTCACTCTGATCAGAATGGTCCCAATCTGGGGGTGATGTGTTTCAAATCCATGCTGAAAGTCATAGAACTCTTGAAGGGTGGAAATGTCAACTAGCACCTTTAACTTTACTTTCTAGAGTATTTATTTTAACTTAACCCCTGGCTCTGTTCAGTCTAGACTCAAAATATTCTTACTGGGTCACATGCTAACTAATATTATTTTCTAAGTCATGAGACAGGCTGTCTTCCACTGATCCACTTTGCACCACACAGACTCTTTCTGTATTCCTTGTATACTATACAAACTGGTTCCTCAGAATGACTTGGAGAGACTGTCATGGGATGGCTACCGAGTTGTTAGAAAGTTCAGCAAATGACCATATAAACTCACAAAAATTTGATAATAGTGTTGGGTCCTTCAATCTTCTCTGGTCTGTACCTGAGAGGGGGAGTGTGGATTGAGGATAGAATTGGGTGGAGCCAGAAGACAGAGTTGGGAGGGCACCTGGTGAATACCAGGATCCGATTTAAATTTATTGTTCAAAGTTCTTACACACCCCAACTAAAAGGGGGGAAAAGGCAAAAGACTTCTTTACCAAAATACAGGGAACAAACAGACTTAATTACTTCCTTAATTCTCCAAACATTTGGTAACCACACCTTAGATCAAATCTCTTTGTTTCTTTGAGGATTAAGACATCTAGTAAACACACCTTAGATCAAGTATTCTGTTATCTAGGGAAGACAGCCACACTTTAGTCCAAACATCCTTCCTTAGTATCCTAAGTATCCACACCTTAGACCTTTATGTCTTAGGCCCTTAACCTTGAAAGGGCTAGGAGAGTTTTGAACTCTCTGACCTCAAGTCAACATGGAACGGAGCCCCCTCTGTGGACTCTGATGTTAATATATTTCCCTCTGTATGAAGATAAACAGAAAACAAGGTGAAAGAGATAGGAGCCAGGCTTTTCATTTAAATATGTGTCTTTGGCACATATATTTTCAGTTACAAAAAACTACTACTTAGGGGCAGGAAGTTTGCTCAGTGTTTAAGAATGCCTGTTGTGAAAACGTGGGGACCCAAGTTCAAATCCCCTGCATCAGTGTAAATGTCAGCCATGACATACATTCTTAAAACATGGGTATGTGTGTTTGTGAGACAGTTGGGTGATCCTGGGAGCTTGCTAGCCAGGTGGTTTAGCTGAAATGGCAAGCTTCAATGTTCAGTGAGAGACTGAATCTCCAAAAGTGAGGCAGCGTGATAGAAAGACTCCCAGTATCCAGTTTGCCTCCACATGAGTAAGTATGGGTATATGCACCAGCTCACAACTAAGCCTCTACATACTTAAAAATGTCATAGTTCCCTAGGGTTACTGAAATAACCTAGGGTTACTGAGCAGGCCAGTTAGAAAAAAGTGGTAGAGGAAAGTGAGGAACTAACACGTGTAGGAACTTGGCAGTGTGAGATAATGCCTTCATTTTACAATGGCAAATTCTCACTTAAACTTACCAATGCCAAGCTTCACTGAAGTAGGATGTTGTTTCCATATTTCGTTTTTCCCCTGAAGAGGTCATTCTGTAGGTGATATTCCATGGAGCTCACAAAGCAGTGTTTTTGTTTGTTTGTTTTTTTGAGGAGGAGGAAAGAGTTTATTCAGTTTACACTTCCATATTGCTGTTTATCACCAAAGGAAGTCAGGCCAGGAACTTGGAAGCAGGAACTGATCAGAAGCCATGGAGGGGTGCTGTTTATTGGCTTACTTCTTATTACTTGTTCAGCCTGCTGTCTTATAAAACCCAGGAACACCAGCACAGGAATGGCACCACCAACCATGGCCTGGGCCCTTCTCCATCACTCACTAATTGAGAAAATGCCTTGCAGCTGGATCTCATGGAGGCAAAGTGCTTGGGTCACTCCTCTGCTTTCACATAGCTCATCTTCTAGGCTTAGGCCAGTTCCACTCCACTGCTGCTGCTGTTCTTGGTGGTCATTCCATGGTACCCGCATCTCCAAAATGCTGGAGTCTTCAGCTGTAACTGGGCTGCACTTTCACCAATAACCTTTCATAGGCTCTCTTCATGGTACCAAGCCTCAACTTACAGAGAGCTGTGTTCCAGAGGCTGCCAAGGTTGTACCTCCTACTGGCAGCCCAAGTTGGTAATGTGTAAGAGTCACCCAGGTGGTACAGGTTTTGAAGGCATGGAGGGTCATGGAGAGCAGCTGAGATTTGGCACTGTGAGAGGCCAGGAGAGGCCATTGGTGAAGGCTCCAGCCTCAGTGGCAGTTGAAGGCCTAGAACTGAAGGGTTATGCAAAGAAGTTGTGCATTTTGAATGCACAGGGAAAGCCAGCTGTTAGCAGGGTGATGACAAACACTAAAGCGCCTGATGTTCTCTGTTTAATGGTGGAAAGGGAAAATCTGTACATAGAGCTAAGAGGAAGACGATGAACCAAGTAGCCAACAGAGGGCAACTTATCATTACAAGACTATTGTCTAATTTACATACTATGCCCAATAATTACTAAGTGATTTCATCTTATCATTACAAGACTATTGCCCAGTTTACATACTATGCCCGAATAATTACTAAGTGATTTCATCTTATCGTTATAAGAACCTCCTGCTTTTATATAAACCAAAGCTTTTTATCTGAAAAGTTAATTTCACTGTGAGGTTTTCCCAGCCAGCTAAGAAATCTAAGTAACCATGAATTTATGTTTTGACTATGGCCTCTACACAGGCAATTATATTAACTGGTAGTTTCAAATGGCCTCAGTTACTTCTTAGAATTCTTTAGAGCATCTCATGGTTTTCATAAAACACTGTTTTAAAAAATACTTTTCATTACTAGCACTTTACAGGGGAAGGAGACACGTAGCCCCACTCTTAACCAAGAAGCTGTTTGTAACTGATACCTGCTGGTAAGGGGAGACATTTGTTTTCTATAACAGTGAACCACTGAGTTTGCCAAACACACTCCAGGGCATGCCCCACATCCAGTTAGAGTTCGTCAACACAACAGAGACTCTTGTGTTTTGCTTTTTTTGTTGTTTTCGTTTTATTGTTTGTTTATTTGGTTGTCTGCTTTTGTGTTTGTTTGTCTGAGAGAGAGGAAGGACATGAGATTGGGGGGGTTAGGGAGGTAGCATGGACTAAACAGTTGTTTTACTTCCTACTTGTGCCTATTATGGAAGAGAGAGGGAGTTCTGGGTTTCATTTCTGGCTTGTTTGTCTTTCCATGTAATTTTGAATTAGGATGAAATATTTTGTATAGAACTACTAGCACTCATATTAGCAGTTACTTAGGAGATCCAGAATCTGGAGCCAATGTGAAACATGCTGAGTCAGAATTCTCATGATGCTGGGGCAGAGAGAGTGATTCTTGGATCTTAGCACTATTCTCCCAGGAGCTGGAAGGACAGTCTCTCACACTTTGTGAGATCCAGGCAGAATCAGCCATTATTGTTAGTACCAACCCATTTTTGATTTTAGCTTCTACCCTACACCATGATTTACCAGTCACCAACAGTAACCTAAATGTCAATATATGCATAATTTAAGAAAACAGTTTTCTTAGAAAAATAGAAAATTGTTATGGCAGCTATTGACACTCTTTTTATACATATATCATAATATATAAATACATGTATAATTTATAAATTATATGTTATATCTATATATTTCATATATTATTTAATATATACCAATTTTTTTCAGTAGAGCTAATTCAGCTAGAAATACCTTTAACTATTAAGATCTTGACATCTCTTTTACACTGATTTTCTATAATCAAAAGCAAATGAGAACTGTGATGAGATTGGCTTCTTTGACCACTTTTTTCAA
Source organism: Cricetulus griseus (assembly GCF_003668045.3). NCBI lineage: Eukaryota > Metazoa > Chordata > Mammalia > Rodentia > Cricetidae > Cricetulus > Cricetulus griseus. The sequence goes on from NC_048595.1 coordinate 160,607,646, forward strand.
TGCTAGGGACTGGATTGTGGGGCTTGACATGCTGGCAAGTGCTCTGCCACAGAACAACAATCCCAGACCAATAATCAAAGCCATAGCTACAGCTCTGAGACTTATGTAAATGAGCATTCAACTGCCATTGTTGTCAAAAGAGGGGTGTTTCCCACCAGAATTATCTCCCACTAGTTTTAATTCCATGGCTTGTTTTTGTTTTCTCACAGTGAGGATGAAACAGTTTTTAAAATGGTTACAATATAAGGCTTTCATGGAAATAGCTCTACTAATATTGATTTCATTTATCTTGCAGGTAGAGGCTTGTCAAAACTGCCAGAGCCAGTAGTCTTCATAACACACACACACACACACACACACACACACACACACACACACACACACACACACCTGTGAACAACAACTGTCTTTTTTTTATTGCTGTGATAAACACTATGATCAAAAGCAACTTGGAGAAAATGGTTTATTTCAGCTTGCATTTCCAGCTGACCTTCCCTAGGCACTGAGGGAATTCAGTGCAGAACCTCCAGACTGGAATATGAAAGCAAAACTTAGAGCAAGGTGGAATAATCTTTTTCTGGAAGAATGCTACTTACTGGTTTGTTCCTCAGAACTTGCTCATCCTGCCTTCTTATACAACCAAGGACCATCTTCCCAGTGATGGCAGCTCCCACAGTGAGCTGGGATCTCTCACATTGTCCATTAATGAAGAACATTGCCTACAGGCTAATTTGATGGCAGCATCATCTAAGTTGAGATTCTCTCTTCCCAGATGACCCTAACTTGTATGAAAACTAGCCAACATATTTGCTGCACATAGTGGTCTTTAGTTCTATCTGTGTGGTCCAAAATAACAGGATTCCAATCTTTGTAATGACTAAGTGACATTCTAGTAATATACTACATTTGCTTTATCACTCATAAGTTGATGAACACTTGGATTATATCTATTTCTTGGCTATGATAAATAGCTCTATGATAGAGCTTTTTGATTTCTTTAAATCTCACAAGAGAATAATAACACTAGCTAAGACACAGCTGTCTCATCTTCCTCCTCTTCTTCCTGAACCCTTTTCCACCCTAGATCCTGAACTATTAGCAAGTAGTTGTGTCTATGTACATGGACAGTCAAGCCTTTTTGGTCACCAAGCAAGTCTAAGAGGATATACATTAATGACAAGGCATAGCTTCAGAAGGAGGTAGGGACAAGTCTAGCACAGGACCTGAAGTACATGGAGGACAGTCAAGGTCTCCAGATTGAAAAAGCAATATGAAGTAATGTGTGTTGGCTCCCAGTGAACCTGAACTCAAAGACAATTCATTTTATGGTACAGCTGGAGGAAGGCCACAGTATGCTGTTTGAAGTACAGGGTCTGAGGGAAGCCTTGTATTTATGAGATCTTAAAGCAGGTAAATAAACTGCATATTATGTGAAACATCCCAGCTGGAAGTATGGAAAGCCTTAGACCCTTAAATATAAAACTGGGCTGGCTTAATCAGTAGTCCATATATGTCACAGTTCCCCAGTTTCTATATGCAACTAAGTAATTTGATCTCCATCGGAACAATCTACTCCATGGGAAAGAATGAAGATAGATACGTTCTCATCATGTATGATGTCTTTGAGTTACTCAGGTATATTGCTGGATAGTCTTCATCTCTCAGGCTATAGCAGTGCTAGAAGAATCTTGTCTACAGTGGACTAGAGGGAGGAAAGAAAAAGGAGGATGCTATGTCTTAATTTCAAATTATTAAAAAAATAGTATAAAAAATCTGGCATACACTTGGAACTGGCCCAGATCCCAAACCATTTCTAGTCCTGTGGCATTCTCTTAAACCCAAATACCAGAATCAACAAATATCTCCCTCCAAGAGTTCCAAAATGTGAACCTCAGAGTGGAGAATGCATCTACTTCCAAACTTATTTATTCAAGAAGCACTAGTTTAAAAACTCTACATAAGCTCCTGCAATTGGGGCTCACTGTTTGGATTATACTTGAACACACATTTGGTATTTGCAGGCTTTAGGCTACAAAGGTAAAATTCATTGTTTGTAAAAATTGAAAGTGAGAAATACAATGGCCAGAGGAGTTTCAAAGTTATCCAAATTTACCTAGGGAAATCTCTGGTGAAAAAGGAAAAAAAAAACAAAAAACAAAAAACAAAAAACAAAAAACATAGCCCTTGGGCTTAAGAGTCTCCCTCACACACAGGTATGAAGAGAACCCCAGGGGTTCCTCAATCTCCTTCCTTGGTTAATCTGAAGCCCAGAGAAGCAGCAACAGTGCTTTGAAGACATATCCAAGGATATCCTGCCATCACTAACTTTTAGCAGCCTTTTGAATCCCACAGGCCTTGGGCATGAAAAATTAGTGAAGTTAGGAAATGCAAACGTCTTTTCTCTCCTCTTTCCTGTCTTGTTCTTTTGCCAAATTTTCAAATCATTCTACTGGTCCTAATGGCAAAAAGTCCTTTAATCAAGTCACCAGCATTCTAATATTAATTAATTTATTATATTTACCAATTAGCTGCTCATATCCACCAACTATTTAATGTTTTCATACCCAGTCCACATTTATTACAATACTTCGCTATAATGCTACAACATTATAACAATACTTTAGGCCATATTAAAATTAATTTTCTAATAGTAGCAGCATTTGTAGATTACTGAAATTAGGATAATCAAAAGTTTAAATTGTGTGTCACATGATTTACCTCTAGAATAAACACAACTGGTCCATCTCTCTTTTCATTAACATAACTTCTCTGACTGGTCAGAAGATGAAAGTTGTAAGTAACTGTACTGCTTGTTGCTGAATTTTCCTGAAACTCACCAGACATCTACAGAAAGTGCTCATTGTCAGTCTGCAACTCAGGACTCTAAACTCCTGACTTCCAATGCCCAAGAATCCTAGACAATTACCTAATGACCCTTACCCTATGTTATGTTATACCACAACCCTTACCTTGTCTTATGTTATCCATGATCCTTACCCTGTCTTACATTATACAATGAGCCTTACCCTTAGTAAATTCCTTGCAGTTCAACCAGATGGAAAAGTATCACAACTATCATGACTACTCTCCTGCTTTTGAAGGTGGTATTGCCCTTGTCTAGGTAAGTAATAACTTCGGTGTCTCAGCGTGCACACTGCTCCTGCAGAGGACCCAAGGTGGGCGACCTGCATTGTGTCAGCGGGCTCAAAACTGTAACTCCAGTTTTAGGAAATCCCACACTCTCTTCTGGATGCCATGCACTATACTCATAAGCATAACCACACACATACACATAGTTAAAATTAATGTATAATCTTCAAAAACAGAAAACATTCAGCTTCACCTTAGCATCAATGAATTCTTGAGATGATTAGGACATGGCATTCAACAGATAACTCATTTCTATTTTGGTCACTGTGCTATTGCCAAGTTCATAAACTGTTTTGCTTAGAGTGACCTGGATTCTTGCAAATGTATCCAATCAGTTGCATTACATGTACAGGGATTTTCTGTTGAGTTCATCTCAGCAAATGATTATCTTGCTTCATACACATGTGTCATGTCTAATGATTATGCAACCATGTGCTGAATTTTCGTCCCCTCAAGCTATTGAGATTGATCACAGGAAAAACAAAGACACCAGTTTCTCAGAAGCTGTAATGATTTTGTTTGTGAACGGAGAAACTAATGCATTCTGAGCCAGACTTTCTCAAATGTGTGTGAAGAGATCACAGGCATGGGGAAGCTCTCTACCTCCATATTTAAATATCCAAAGCCTCTCCAGATTACTGGATAAAACAACTTTGTGTTTCGAATTGAATTTCTTAGTATTAAGGACAATATATATTTTTAAAAGATGCATGTCATTGTCAAATGGTGTTTACCTACAACTTGATGTGAATTTGTTAGAAGAATGCCACGGGGAATTAAATAGCAAAGGCAGAATATAGTAGCTGGTCATAGAAGGGGAAACAATGGAAGACAGAAAGAACAGATCCTAAGGAGATGGCCTTAATGTATATCCTCACAATATTCTCTACCCAACCACTTAAGCTATGTTGACATCCTCATTGTTCTTTTCACTAAAGGTGGATTAGATACAAATGCAAACTTTTTAGTTCTGACTAGAATGAAGGGCCACATTAGGTGGTGCAATTCTGTAGTAAAATGTAAGACAGAGAAAAATGAGTCAGATTGTTATTGCTGTGGCAACTCACTGGGATTTGCCCTAGAGATAAACACCACAGCTGCAGGCATAATTGTACACAGGTCTCATTAGGAAGGGAACACTTCATGTAACTTGAAGTTTGTGGTTCAAGTCTCTCTCTCTCTCTCTCTCTCTCTCTCTCTCTCTCTCTCTCTCTCTCTCACACACACACACACACACACACACACAATTGAATTAAACTATTTGGAACTTAAGTGAAAATCAGATTTATCTCTGCTTGTCAGAGGATTCTCATGAGAAAGAGAAGAGCTACATTTACTTTTGAGGTTATAATATAATTACATCATTTCTCGGTTTCATTTCCTCCTGCTAAGTCCTCCCACAAGCCCCTTCTTGCTCTACTTCACATTAATGTATAACCTTTTTTCCTTAATTTTTATTAAACGCAAATATGTATATGTATTTGTATATGTATAAACATTTATATTCCTAAATATAACCTACTCAGTCTGAATAATTTTACTCATATGTTTGTTTCCAGGACTGACCATTTGCTATCAGTTAACCAACTGGTGTGCTGGGGAAGACTGTTTCTCCCCCTCCCCAAAGTCCTTAGTTGCCTGTAGTTCTTTGAGTAGGGTGTGGCCTCATGGTCTTTCTCCTGTCCACTTTATCATGTCTATTTGGAGAGCTATTGTTTAAATTTGGAAAACTGTATTTTCTCTCTTTTTGCCTTAAAATATTTTTGTAAGTTTATTTTCACATGCTTACGAAAAACAGAGATATTTATAAAATAGTAATATATTTACAGCTGGTTAGGACATATTTGCACATTTTTCTTTCTTTCATATATATGAAATACATATACATTCAATATATATATATATATATGTATGTATATTTCAACCAACTCCACCTACTGCAGCATTTTGTAAACTCTCTGAAAATAAAGCTAGGATTTTAAATGTGTATATATATATATATATATATATATATATATATATATATATGAATAAAAATAAGATAATTTATTTAAATTTAAAACAAGCTTATTTTACATACTGATTCCAGTTCCCTCTCCCTCCTGTCCTCCCATCCTCCCCCCAGCTCCTGTCCCACTTCATATGCATGCCTCAGAGACGGTGAGGCCTCCAATGGGGACCTTCAACGTCTGTTGCATCATTTAGAACAGGACCCAGGCCTTCCCCTGTGTATCTAGGCTGAGCAAGGTATCACTCCATAGGAAATGGGCTCCCAAAACCCATTTGTGCACTGAGGATAAATACTGGTTCCACTGACAGAGGTCCCATAGCCTGCCCAGGTCTCCTAACTAACACCCACACTAAGGGGGCCTGGTTCTGTCCTATGCTGGTTCCCCAGCTGTCAGACTCTATAATAGATGCACAAAGGATCTGTAGGGTAAAAAGAGAGAAATCTACAGTCTTGGTTACATCATGAGTTGTTTGGGGGTTCCCCTGGGACCCCTTTGGCCAACAACACAATTATGTGTAACCCATTCCTGTCACTGGAAGCATCATTAGGCAACAAGAGATTTCCAAATGGGGCTCAGTATCTCCCATTATTTGGTGATTTCACTTAGGTTGTCTTCAAATATGTATATATTTTCAGAAGCATCTACTGTATCATGGGGTTAACATAAAATCATAGACCAGGAAGGACAAGAGTGGCATGGGCTTTATTTTCAATGTTGACAAGGAATTCCAATGATACAGTTTCATGAAATACTAACGGGATACCAGAAGTTTAGTCTGCTCACATGATTGCAGCAGGTATCCTGCTGTGGTTGTGGAATGAGACCGCCTGGGTTTCTGGAGGAACAGCTCATAAAGGAGCATGCAGTTATGGCCTCACATGAAAAGTAATGTATAGTGCAAAAGATAACGGAGGAGAGTACAATACGATCTGCACGCGTTCCTGGGTTTATTGCCAATCTAGTGCAGTATTAAAATCTGAGCACACTTAATTGAATGTCTCATGTTGAGTAGTGTGATGAATATGGGTCATGAAATGGTTAGTGCTGAGAATTGAACACCGGATGCATTAGATTCCATTTCAGACATCATCTGTGATTCACAGCTGAGATCCAGGGAACAGAAATTTAAGTTTCAACTCACTCCTTACCTACAGTCCTGTATCAAAACGTCTAACGTTCTACTGTGTATCAAACCCTGGGGAAACTTAACTTGTCCTTTTGTGTGTAAAGAGAAAAACAAAAACTGAACCCTCAAATTCATCAGAAGCTGTGGGACAGCATTTCAGCTTTCAAATTGTATCTGTTAGTGAATATGGTGTGTGTCGTTCTTTAAAGAGAAAATTATACATTATAAATCTTACTTCTTAAAGAAATGGTATAATGTAGTGACCCATCTTTTAGAGGGTCATGTGTATCATTCTTTTTAAAATAACTTTGTCTGTGCAAATGGTCTATTTCCAAATACTTAAATTCAAACATAAAGGCTGAGCAAATGCATGACTGCCTATTTAATAACTCACCGAAATGCTTCAAACTCATTCATTAGAAATAAAAGATTCATTTATAGAAGGTATATTACTCGATAGAAATTGTGCTTGGCTATTTTTTTTTATTTAGACATAGCCTGGTTCCTCTTCTCTAAGAATTTTCCACCAAATTTAGAAGTTAACACATTCACACGAAGAGATTCTCAGCACTCTACAGTAATTTAGGAAAAGTGCTTCATAAGTAGGGCATTCAGTAATCAAATGTAGAATCAAAATTATGTGTTCAAAAATTACTTACCACTCACTTTGTGTAGGACAATGAGATAAAGGCTGCGGATGATATAAAGGAATATACAAGTGGGAATCTACACGTTCCCGTGTCTTACTGCTACAAGAGCACTCTCTGGGCTATTATGTAAATAGCCAAATTGCTCTAAGTGCTTTTAGAAATAAAATCTTTTCTACTATAAAGGCAAAGAATAATCCCTTTCCCTGTAAAGCACTCGGCAATTTCAAAGGCACTTTCATATTCACGATCTCACTTCATATTCACAGCAGACCTATAAAGTAAGTAGGACAGGTGTCCTCACATGCATGCATTTTCCACCTTAGCAGCCGAGGAGTTAAGAGGCACCAGCTTTCCCAAAGACACAGATAACCAACGAAAAAGAACAGAAGAAACCTAACTTCTAACATGGTGTTTTGCCAGCAGTTCATAAAGGAGACAAGGCTTCTTTGTAGAGGACAGGAGAGAGAGGGTGAAGAGTAGGTTTGGGGACAGTTAGGCAAGGTTGATATTCAATCTCCTTTTACCTGGTATCCATGGTATCTTGTGAATCTTTGATTGATATATGATTTCTTGCTCCAGATCTAGTTATGTCTCCTCACATTTGTAAAACAATTTCAAGTAAGTCCAGGTTCTACATAGGACTCTGAAACTGACTAGTACTTTCCCGTGAAATGGTGACTCCTTACTGATTGACTACTACTTACCTTTGTGTTTTTCAAAATGTCATTTTATAGTATGACATCCCCATTAAAATATATTCTTCTAGGGGCGTAGTGTTAAAGAGCCCATTCTAGTCTTCCTTTTCTACTATCACCGATATGAACAGAAAGATGTAGAGTAAGCCAAAGGAAAGCACAGTTTATTTGATTTTATTCTGATCTGTTGCTTTCATCCATTAGTTACATCTATTTTGCTAATACAAAACCAGAAACTATGCCATCAGATAGACAACAAACATTAGCTACTTGTGAGCATAATGTTGGAAAACATTTAAATATAAAACCAATACAACCTACACATGACAAAAGCACAGAATTTGGTAACTTGGGATGTCTGTGTGAAATCATGGCCAGAGTCGTAATTATGAGTGCATCTATTCTCCACAATCATATCCTCATGCTCCATGATCCCACGTCTTGCACAAATAACCATTAATTGGCTGGAACTTTAAATCAGTTCTCAGTACAGGACTTAAGGAAAACTGAATAAAATACTATGTACTCTTTAGTAACCATTCTTGAGGGTTTGAGGCTTCTCCTCCTCTAGTGAGCATAGTTATTTTGAAATTAATTCACATTTTTATTTGTATCAATTGTTCATGTCTGTGGCTGCCTTCTTTCACCAGTGACTGAATACACAACAATACTTTTATATCCTCATGGTGGACTATTGAATGTTTTATAGTTTGGGTCTATTACAAAAAGAGAGACTGTGAGTAGTCTTCTGTAAGTCCTGAATAAGGCAAGTGTTTCCATTTCTCTTGGGTAAGTATTTAGGAACAGACTGTTTGGATTATGTATTAGCCACGTGTGTAATAGTTTCATGAAATCTAACATTTCTTTGCTCCTCAAATGCAACTGGCTTTGATGATGAAATGGAAAATTAAAATCATTATTCACCTCTTGCTACGACACTGAAAATTTTAATACGATTTTTTGGTATCACATGCATTTTTGGCAATTATGATTATAATCATTACCTCTTCCTTTGCAGACTATTGTTACAGTAAGTTGTACTTATAGATATACCTATATTGGTACATCCTACTTGGAATTAACTTTTCTTGTTCAGGATTTTTGAGTTTCTGAATTCTGCTTTTTCAGTACCAAAATTTATATTTTACATAGATTCACAAGCAACTGTGGTGTGAGGAATTGTGGAAAATTTGGAGTTGTAGGAGTTAATGCTACTATTTGAGCTTCAAAACAGGAAATAGAAATTAGGTAGTTTAACTCTCCCTATCCCCTGTTCTGAAATATTTTCTGTGATACTGGTTTAAGGTTTTCTTAAATGTGAAAACAGAGGAAGGTTCCACTTCTCTCTGGCCCTCAGCTTTTTGGTCCATATTTGGAAAGACATAAGATTATTTTATCTTACCCAGAGTGCTTTAGCTTGAAAATGAAAACACCTACTTCTGACATCATTTATTGCCAGAAATGACAATCCAAACCTCTTATGTCAACAGTGCTTTACGGTTGTTTCCAGAAAATCCTTACCTCAGAAGATAAGGCCGTTAATCAATAAACAACTTTGCTGTTAGTTTGAAGATATTGCAGAAGCTCATCTTACCCAATATGCTCACCTTAGCAAATAGCCCTTCTCATAAATAGTGGGTTATTTGCTTGTTCTAACGGTTTGCTTAATAAAGTACAGTTTATTGATCGGGGCTTCCCTTAGTACTTTCATCTCCTTGCGTTGAACAACTCCTGTATATCTTATATATTGTGTCATTATGACCTTTGCCCAATCCCAAGTTTCTACTTCGAGAGTCTCATTTTATGTCACTTGTATTTGTAACTTGATTTGGAACTCCAAACTATGTTGTGTCTGCCTTTACCTCTTCTCTCGCAAACAGTCATGACTTAAGGTTGTGTTCTCCTCCACTAAACTTATGGAACAAATGCCACTTTGCCCAGTCAACAGACTAATATAAGAAACATCATCACTGATGTTAAATCATATTCTCCTAGAATATTGTTTATTATATCTGTGTTTTTAAATTTCTTTGCATCGAGTTGAGAATAAAGGTTTATATGACTGATGAGCTCTGTATCCCATGCATTCTAGGAAACTTGAATATAGAGACAAAGCAATTAGAGGGCGTAGGTTGGGGGTGAGGCGAACAAACTCCCTGAACTGAGGTCAGTATGAGTGCCCCAGAAGAAGCTTCAGATATACTGGAACAACTGATGTAGCCTGGAGTTTCTGATTCCAAGGCTCCTAAAATCCACTAAGGGATTTTAAAGATGAAGAAATTTTATTCTGGGCCCTCAAATAACTTATCCAAATTCTAACCATCAAAGGTGCCTTACTTGTCTTTTCAGACTGCTGAAAATTTCAGGTCTTAGTTTCTTCAGCCTCAAGGAGTACTTGAATACATTATTTTATAAGAACTGATTATTAAAAGGATATTTTATATTAAAAATTACATTTTATGGTGATCAGAGATTGTAGACTAAAAGTTTTCTTCAGCGGAAATATTTTATTTATGAGTAGGATGTTAGTAATTATTATAAATACATCACAGATATAAGCAAAAATGTTTTCTTTCTTACCGTAAATGCAGCTTTGTAATATTGCATAGCTGTGTGTTTCCACCCATAAAGTCTAGTTTATTGGACATATTATTCTGTCTCTGCACCATCGCTTATTTCTTGTCTGTTATATCTGTGCAATTCTTGAATGTGATACAATAAAATCTTTCCCCATAATTGCATTTTATCAAGGTCAATGTACATTTTGAATATTTTGCTTTATATTTTTAGCTGCTATCTTCCTGGTGCATCCAACTTTATGACTTTTATATCTTCTTCATAAATTTTTTTTCTGTCATTGTGTAAAGTCCTTCAGTGTCCTCTTCAGTACTTGTAGCCTTTCATCTCACTTTGTCTGATATTACAGCTCACATCCCTGCTTTTTCATTGAATTTTAGTATCTTTGTTTAATTTTCAAACTTTAAAGTTTTGCTTTTTGTATGTGTGTGTATGTGCACATACTAACTTGTATGTAGGATCACAGACACAAGTGTGTGCACACACATGGAGGTCAGATGTCATATGACTTCCTCATTTGTTCTCATTTTATTTATGAGTCAGGATCTTTGCAGAGTCTGAACCTCACTGTTTCAGCTAGACAGTTGCTTGTTAAGCCCCAGAGATCCTCCTCTATCTCTAGGCTTTCTGATGCATGCTCCCATGGGTTTTCTATATGAATTCTGTGGGAATAAACCCAGGAGCTCATGCTTGCAGACAAGTACTTCACAGAATGAATCATCTCCCCAACCCTTCAGGGTTTTTTTTTTGTACTTTATTTTAGGAAATATATAGCTAAATGGTACAACTTCCCTCAGTCTTTGAGTTCTGCCTACAGGTATGGTTTGGTAGCATGGCAACAAGTATCACATTGATATTTACTACTTAATTTATTTTGCTATATATTCACTTTAATTTCCCTATTTTGCTTTTTGAAATATTAATTCTATATTTCCTTTTTAGATCTGAAGTTTGATTAAGTACTGTGATTTCTGTGCTTATTTTCCTCAATTTCTCTACACATTTATACATAAGTATCTATATTCTGTCTACCAATGCTTTTTCTTTTTCCTATAAGAGCTGCATTCCCCAGCAGGATAGTTAAGAGTGCTTTCATTTTCTCCCTCTTCCTGACATTTTATGATCCATGAGTTTTGCTGAAATATTTTAGTGTTTTTATAACTATGTTATTATTGTATTTTTCCTTGCAGTATGTAATTGCTACTTCACATGTCTATATTTAGTAATTATATTGTAAATACATAAAACTCATATTTTTCCATCTGGTAGATGAATCATATCTTGTGTGAGGATAGGATTCATCTCAGAGTACTTTTAACTCAGTGGACTGACAATAAAGATGATGTTGCTTGTTTCCTGCTAACAATAGAAAATATTTTTGGGAAAGACCCTATACCATGGTGCAAAGTCTGGGAATTTTCCATGCTACTCAGCTCTGCAGCTGTAGCATAAAAGCATTTATAGTAGTATGCAGATGAATGACACTTTGATCAAAACTGACGTCACATTGGATTTCCCACATGGGCCAAATTTATGAATCCCTGCTTTAATATTTTTACAAGTAATTCATTGTTCAATTCATGTTTTTATAATGGTTATGTAGCTCAGAGGTTGTATATTGTAGGTAGTGTGCACAAGTACTGGGTTCAGTACCAACACCGCCAGAAAATAAAACACTTAGCAAAATTGTTTCTTTATAATTGAACTTCAAGTGCTGGGAAAATATGCTATGGCATACTTTTTAGTCTTTACTGTTGTGTTCACATTATTATTTCAAATTGAACACTGCAACTTTTCTTCAGTTTAGGAAAACTTTCTGTTATTTAAACACTACTCTTCTATCTATTTTTAATTCTAGAATTTTTTTTTCTTGTTAGAATATTAGTCCCCATATACCTGCCTTTTCCATAGCTTGGATTTTCCTCATGGTCCCTATAATCTTGCATTTCTTTTCTTTTCATTTCATCTTCTAAGTTTTTCCTTCACGTCTCACATGAGTTATCCATAGATATTTAATGCTCTGCAGAGAACAAGTCATTCAAAAAACTCTAGTGGACTAAAAACTCCCAGCAGTTTTAGTACACACACACACACACACACACACACACACACACACACCCCTCGTAAGTTTGCAGGCAGCTATGTGGACTTAACTGAATGTACGTTCCTCCTTTCTCACTAACCCCTGTCTTACGTCAATGTTGACTCAGCTGATCTAAGATGACTGGGGTGGCTCAGGTTTGATCTTTTGATCTACATGCTTCATTTTACCACAGAGGGGATTCCTGTAATGAAGGCAGGACACATGAACAATTTCAAACAACCATACTTCTTGAAATGCTGTCCCAGAACTATCATGTCACCACTCTGCCTCTTTCTACTAGACAATGCAAGATAACAATCTAACCTTGATTCTAGGAGTGGGCAAGTCGAAGCTAAGAAAGGCAAATGTGTGTGATAAGTCACATGATGTTATGGAAAGGAAGCAGGACAGTGGAGACTGATAGACACAATCAGCCCCAACCTCACCACTGATGGTTTTTCCTTAAATAGATCCACTCTGTGTATTTCATACAGATCACCAGCCCCACACTCTTGCAAGACTTCTAGATAGTTTTATTAATGTGAGCTGCCATTTGTTGTTCTTTTGCTTAAGTTATGATGCAGATGGAACACAAAACCATGTTTCAGTCACGGGTAGATGAAAACACGAATCACAAGACTCAGCACACCCATGTGGAGTTTATTGGAGGAAGGGAACAAGCGGGGGGGGGGGCATGCTAGATGTTGACCAACTGGGAACAGAGAGAGAGAGGAGGGGGCAGAGAAGAAGTGGAGAAGGAGTGAAGGTAGAGAGAGAGAGAGAGTATGAAGGGAGAAGAGAAGGAGAGAGAGAGAGAGAGAGAGAGAGAGAGAGAGAGAGAGAGAGAGAGAAAGAGAGAAAGAGGAGCACATGTGGAGGTGCTCAGTTAAAAGGGGAAGCTTGCTTATGCGTACTGAGTCCTTATACAGCTCTGTAACTAGAGATGTAGCCATTCCATGGTCACGAAACACAGGACACTTTGAGCTGCCTAAGTATCTGCCTGAATGCCAATATTTGTGTCCCACCCATTATCGGTGGCGAGGTCAGCATAATGCTGAGGTTTCAACACCATTAGTACTTTCATATTTATGGTTTGATGCTGAAGGATACACGCATCTTTTAAAGCTGTTTGTTGTTACTACTGTAATTATTTTCTTCTAATTTTTCCTTCTGCTACTGGTTCTTCTCCTCCCATCCCCCACCAATTTTTGATTTCCTGAGGCTGTGGGGGTTCTTCAACCCCCACAGCAAATTCAATGGTTATAAAGGAAATCCTGTGAATCATGGAAGCAGGTATGGTAATTATAGTCTGTTGGGAAGTGATCTGCAAGATTGTAATTTGATTGTTTCCTGTCAAGATATCAGATACTATGTGTCTTCTCAGAGGTCATGACCTAAGTTCTTCCCTGCTGGGAGTTTTTAGTCCAGATGCCCAAGTACCCCATGGCAACTATTCAAGCTCTGGTTCTTTGAATTCTTGATATAATTAAAGTGTACAAGGATGTTTGGGGACTTAAAAATAAATAAAAAAAAAGCCAAAGCATCTCCTTTAGGATGACTTATGTTCTCTTTAAAAAATAAAAGCACATACATGACTGCATTTACTCCATAACTGTTTTTCCTACATAAAAGAGAACTAATCAGTCAAAATCACATGATTTCCAGGAGAAATTCGTGGACACACCAGATGATACAGCCACACCCTAGCAAGCAGAAAGGCTCAAGAGTGTGTGCAAATTCAGAAGATCCTGGCCACATAGAATAAAATAAAGACCTATTGTGCTTCATGCCGATGAGTCAGAGAGTACGGTGGTTTTGTTGTCAAAGTTACTAGTCCAATCATATTTGTTAAGGATTGGTTTACCATATGTGAAACTGAATTAATGAAACATTTATTAGGATTATTTTAGGGGTTGTTATTTTTATTTATTTAGTGGGGACAATGTGTGTCATGCTATATGTGTGAGAGTCAGAAAACAACTTAATAAGAAATGGTTCTCTCCTTCCACCATACGGTTCCTAGGAATCAAATTCACATCACTAGGTTGGCAGCATGTGTCTTTAATCACTAAACTACTCATGGGCTGTATTACTTCGGTCTTATAAACACAGTTACAGTATCCAGAACATAGAACAAAGTGCAAGGCACAATACTGGAGTCAAGGGGTATGAAGGGTAAAGGAGGTACCAAAATTCAGGGGTAGCTGTGGAAGGAGTAGAATTAAAATGAGCTATGTGTGCAAATCCCAAATAGAAACCTGGTAGTTTGTAAGATAATTTAAAAAAATACTCAAAACACGTACATTCATACAACAAGGGCATCTGTTCAACCATGTTATATCAGTATTATTTGTAATAGCCAGAAAGTGGAAGCAACCTAGATGCCTCTCAACTGAGGAATGGATAGAGAAAATGTGGTACATTTACACAATGGAGTACTACTTAGCAGGAAAAAAAAAAACCAAAAAACAATGGAATCTTGAAATTTGCAGGCAAATGGATGGAACTAGAAGAAACCATCCTGAGTGAGGTAACCCAGTCACAAAAAGACAAAAATGATATGTACTCACTCATATGTGGATTTTAGATCTAGAGCAAAGAAGTAGCAGCCTACTATCCACACTGCCAGAGAAGCTAGGAAACAAGGAGGACCCTAAGAGAGACACGCATAGTCCCTCAGAGAAGAGGAAAGGGACAAGATTCCCTAAGATATTGAGAATCATGGGGGTAGGGAAGAGGGAGTTAGAAGAAAGAGAAGGGGAGAAGGGAGTGGAGAGGAGGACATGAGAGAACAGGAAGATCTAGTCAGGGGAGGAATAGAGAAGAGCAAGAAAAGGGATACCATCATAGAGAGAGCCATTATAGATTTAAAGAGAATTCTGGCACTATGGAAATGTCTACAAGGTCGACCCCAACTAACAATCTAAACAATAGTTGAGAGACTACCTTAAAAGCCCCTCTCTGATAATAAGATTGATGACTACCTTATATGCCATCCTAGTGCCTTCATCCAGTAGCTGATGGAAGCAGAAGCAGACACCCACAGCTAAACACTGAGCTGAACTCTGGAATCCAGTTGCAGAAAGGGAGGAGTGATGAGCAAAGGGGTCAAGACCAGGCTGGAGAAACCCACAGAAACAGCTGACCTGAACAAGGGGTTGCTCATCGACCCCAGACTGATAGCTGGGAAACCAGCATAGGACTGACTCAGACCCCCTGAATGAGGAGGTCAGTTTGGAGGACTGGACAATCTATGTGATCCACAAATGAACTCTGGGAGCCCTCTAAACATAGAGGGATACTCTCTCTGCCTAGACACACTGTGGAGGGTCTAAGCCCTGATCCAAATGATATGATAGACTTTGAAGATCCCCCAGCAAGACCTCACCCTTCCTGGGGAGCAGAAAGGGCTGGGAAAAGGGGTTCTGTGGGGGCAGGGGAGGAAGGGAGGGAGTGGGAACTGAAATTGACATGTAAAAGAAGTTTGTTTCTAATTTAAATAAAAAATAAATTATATTTAAAAAAATAATAAGTACTGTAAAAAGAGATGGAGTTTCTTTATTAGAGTGGATTTTCAGAAATTTTCCATATACCTATAATCTACAAAGAAGAAACAAAACTCATGAATAAGAGTTTTAGATAGCATCCAATCCCAGGCTGCTTTGTTTCAACTTTAACTAATTCTTGCTTACTACATACCTTACTATCAACTTCTTGATTTTGCTTCTCTGGAAGAACACTGACTGATACTGAGTTGTTTATTTATTTTTGTTTTCATTAAAACATTTCATTTAGGTTGCACTAAAGAATGACAATATTGGTGTTAGTCAGCTTTCAGTCACTGTAACAAAATACCGGAGAGAAACCAACCTAAAGGAAACAATGTTATAGCTTTGGAGGTTTCAGTTTAGTTCAGTTTTAGTTCAATTCCAATGGGGACTGTATGTAGCTAGGCATTATCCCATTGAGAGGTACTTGGTAGAGGAATCTGCTCACATCACAGCAGTCAAATGCAAAGATAGAATTAATTTTTATAACAAGCTTCCTCTCTCCACACCTATTAAGCTTTGAATAATGTTTCTCCTTCAAAAAAAAAAAAAGCTAAAAAACCCTATGCCTAATCACCAGAAAGTATTGTACTATAAAGGGAGTTCGATTTTTCAGAGGGAATTAATCTTACTTCTCAGCTCTCCTAAACTAGAGAGCTTACTTTGAATTATCCAGGTTCCCAAATATAATCAGAAGAGTCTTTAAAGACAGAAGAAAGGGGAAGAAGAGAATATCATGATGATGCATTGTGGCAGACCTGACTCAGTTAATAACTCTGAGTGTGGAGGAAGGAGGCTGTCAGTCAAGTGGTGGAGCCATTCTCTGGAAGCTTGAATTGGTGAAGAAGTAGACTCTTCTCAGACTCTGCAAGCAGCGCCATAACTCCTCAATTTGAACCTGGTAATATCCCTCCACACTTCTTATCTGAAGTAGTTAATAATCTTACATGT
Organism: Cricetulus griseus; assembly: GCF_003668045.3. Classification (NCBI taxonomy): domain Eukaryota; kingdom Metazoa; phylum Chordata; class Mammalia; order Rodentia; family Cricetidae; genus Cricetulus; species Cricetulus griseus. Next base: position 160,624,438 of record NC_048595.1, read on the forward strand.
GTTGAGCCATTTAGGCTTTAGAAATTTATTTTACTGATGAAAGAAAATGAGTACACTGTGCATTTAGTAATCCTTAACCCGTCTCAGATACACACATACACAAAATCACTGACTTGGATATACCCGAAAACAGGCATTTAAAAACTTTCAATGAATATCTGAAGCCATTCCTGTTCAATGATCAGTTTTCAATGATGGTGACATATCCCAATCCACATACCACAGGAGAGAATTCAAGATTGTGATAGCCAAGGTCAGTTATGAATATTCTTGATTGCATAATGCTCTACCATTTCTTCCTTATTCTTCATTTTTGGTCACACTTTTGTTATCACATTTTGAAATTACTTCAGATTTCCTTTTTATTTATTTATTTTACTGTGACCGTGCTTAGTCATTCATGATACAGTGACTGAGCAATTAAATAAAAACTTAATCATAACACCACCTAACATCTTAAAACTTGTGATGTTTGTGATTTGCATTACTCTGTATATAATTAACACACTTTATATCAACGTTTCCTCCAAGTTTTCTGAATGACTTGTCTCCTTTACTAATTCACCCATTTATTCCATTCCTTAGATACACTAACTTTGTGGAAGCACTAGCTTTGCTTTGGAGAACACTGCACCTGGCACAATGTTCTGCTCCATGTACAAAGGATTCTGAACCTTACATGATCACGATGTTTCTAGTTCAAGTATGACTTTACTATTTCTTTGAGTAGGCAGAAGTAAAAATTGCTTACATTCTTGGGAGCTACCCTAGCACTAGGTTTCTCCCTAAGCCCATAGTGGCTCTCTCTATTAAGATATCTCTTTCATTGCTCTCCCACTGCATCCCTACCATCCCTTTCCCTCATGCTCTCATCCCCCTCCCCTCTCCCTTACCACACCATCTCTGTCCTCAATTTACCAAGTAGATCTCATCTAATTTCCCTTCCAGGTGTCCCTGTTAGGATCCTCCTTGTTTCCTATCTTCTCTGAAGCTGTGGGGTGTAGTCTGGTTATCCTTTGCTTTACATCTAATATCCACTATGAGTGAATACATATGGTGTTTGTTTTTCTGAGTCTGGGTTATATCACTCAGGATCATTTTCTAGTGTAATTCCAAGAATTCACAAGGATGGCCCCAGCTAAGACTCCTAGCAGTGGTGGAGAGGAATCTTGAACTGGCCTACCCCTGTAATCAGATTGATGGCTACCCCAACTATAATCAAGGAGGCTTCATCCAGTAAATGATGGAACCAGATGCAGAAATTCACAACAAAGAACCAGGAAAAGCTCCAAGAATTCAGTTGAAGAGAGGGAGAAAGGAACATTTGAGCAAGGAGGTCAAGATCATGATGGCGAAATCTACAAAGACAGCTAAACCAAGCTCATGGAAACTCATTAACTCTAGAATTACAACTGTGGAGACTCCAGGGGATGAGACTAGGTCCTCAATATGTGGGAGACAGTTATGAAGCTTGAACTATCAGAGAGGGCCCTGGCAGTGGGACCATGATACAAACCTGGTACATGAGTTAACTTGTTGGAGTCCATTTCCTATGAGGGGATGCTTTTCTCAGCATTAATGCATGGGAGAGGGGCTTGGCCCTGCCCCGTCCTATTGCATCAGACTTTGTTGACTTCTCATGAAAGCTCTTATCTGTGAGGAAAAGTGGACTGGGGGTAAACTAGGGGAGAATTGAGGGGGGACAGGAGGAGTGGTGCAAGGAAGAACTGTGGTTGGAATGTAAAATGAAATTTAAAAGAATAAATAAATTATAAATATTGCTTACATTGCCCTTTACTTAATATGAGTCTTTATTATGCCTGTATTTTGAGGGCTTAAGTAAATAATATTCATGTTATTATACAGTCAGTGGTCATCCTCCATGTATACAGTGCTTTTAATGAAACTCAGAATTATCTGCTAGATCACTGATCAATATAGTAGTTACATATTTAATAAGCTAAAAGGAAATGCAGCATCTCCAATAATGCAAGTGAGAGAAACAATCATTAAATGTTATTAAGTCAATGACTATGGGAGGCTTATTCTTTATATAATAGCTCATGCTTCAAACACATATTGATTCGCCTTTATAACAATTACACTAGATGAAGAGACATAGGACAGCCCAAGAGCAGACAGCATAGATCAGACATCCCATCTCACAAAAGACATGTAAGTGCCAAATGTTCACACTTGGATAGGCAATCAGTTCTCCCAGTGTCCAGAGAGCAGGCTACATACACTCTGATAAATCCATGCATTTGTTTAATCATTCATGGTGACATAATATCTTATATTAATGTTTCAGTTGCTTTCCTTCAGTTCTGAAATTATTGTCAGCTATATCACAAAACCTTCCCTTTGAATACTTGGTTTCTATCAACAGGATTTCTGCAAAAAACCATCCTCCCTAAATTATTTATTAAAGCATGATAAGGTAAGGTAATTACATTATATGATATCTCTGTGGTATTTGAGCAATAAGGCACCATAATAATAGCATAAGACATCTTGAAAGAGGGTATAATTACCACAAGGCAATCACGCTCCTGGGGATTATAGTGGCTTGGATACATGTCTTCCCTTATAATGCCCCAAGGATGTGATTATCTCAAGAAGAGAGACTCAGTGGATAACGTTGTATTCTGTTATACAAAATTTATAGGAAAGGGCAAAAGTATATTTCATATGAGGATGTGATATGACAGTTTAGAATATTTAAACAGCAGTTTGAGATGACATCATTTATTCTAAAAAGATAACACATCTCTTTAAAAAATAAATAAGCCACTCTGAATCACTTTGCAAACCCAGACTAATGAAGAATTTTTCTAAGTCTCAGCATAGCTCCATTCCTAATAAAGTGGCCACTTTTAGCAAATGGAGGAGCTTTTCAGTTTGGGGCTACCTTTGCAAAGGTCCAGCAAAGGTCATCAAGCCAGTCATGAGTGACAGGTGTTGTCTTGTGGCAAAAAATAGAAAAAGGAAATATATTTGTTGAATTCTCCCCTTAAATCAGAGGAAATCATACTTCCTGTACAGTTAAATTGAATTTCCTTGTTGACAGAAACATAAAGCAGGCCATTGTGATGGCTCAATAGGTAAACATACTTAGTCTTAAGAGCCCAAGTCCAATCCCAGGAAGCATCATGGTAGAAGTAGAGAGAGGCTAGTCTTGCAACCTGTCCTTTCCACAAGGATGATCTACATGAGTGTTCACAGAAAAAAAAGGAAGGAAGAAAAGAAGAAAGGAAGGAAAGAGGGAAGAAAGGAAGAAAAGATGAAAGGAAGGAAGGAAAATATTAATTCGGTCATTATCATTAAGCTACAGATTAGGTCATATCCAAGAACTCTTTTTTGATCTATGATGAACCAAAAATTTAACTTTCAATACACACTCTACAGACATTTCCCCAAGAAAATCTATAGAATTTGAAGGCAGGATAAGAAAGTCAAAGGAAAATTGTTGGAATCCACATTGAAAATCTGACCTCAAAAATCAATTTGATTAACAACAAAGCTTTTCTTTAAAATTAAAATGTGAGTACATTTTTTGTGTGTATACCTGAGTACATGCATGTGTATCATGTGTGCACAGGAGTCCAAACAGGTCAGGAACCCATAGAGGTCAAAAGGCATTGAATTCTCTAGAACTGTAGTTATAGCAGGGTGTGAACCGATGTAAGTGTGTTGGTAAACAGAACCTAGCTCTTCTGGAAGAGAAGCAAACACTCACAAGTGCTGAACCTATATCCCACAGAACTTAACACCTATGTTGGAGATACACATTTTCATTCAGTATCATTGGAGTCACTTACAAATTTTCATAAAAACCCATAAATTGCATTGAGTCAGTTTATTTTAGTGTCATTCCAGTGCAAACTACCTAGATCCAGTGTTAAGTATTATAACTCAAACTCATATTTATTTTGTGCAAAGCACAGACTTAGTTGTAAAGAAAGTCAAGAATTTGGAGCACAAGGACCATGCCTTGTTGTGACTCAGGAATTTCATGCAGTAGAAAAATCTCATTTGTGGTACTACAATATTGTGAGAAGACAGTAGGCAATTAGACAATGGCTTCTTCGAGAAGATTGACAGCCCACTTCTCTATGCTTTTCCTTTTTTTTTTAGTTTATTCTCTGCTCAGGTCTTCATATGTACAAATTAATTCAATGGCTACATTAGATTTAAGAGTAAATGTTAGCAGTCTCATTTCAAATATAAAGAAATAGAGGCGGAAAATATTAATTTATATGCCCAGCGCTACACTACCCATAAACAAAAATGGAGCTTTGAATTTTGTCTATGCAAATGTGAAAGCATATGTAAAAAAATGCATACCCTGCACTTTGTTAGCAGATGAAATTGTTCAAATTCAAATGGTAGGTAAGTTGGTATAGCTATTGTCATAAACTTGTATGAAATACACAATGGGAACCTTTAACTGTCTAAAATGGTAGGAAGATTGGATGATTTGCCTCTTGTGTCTACTTGATTTAACTCAGGGATACCCAAATGGCTTGGAAGACATTCTTTCTGTGTGTTTGTATGGGGGTGTTTCCTTAAAGGACAAACATTTGAACTTCTGTGCAGAACATGAAAGAGTCCACTAATCCATGTGAGTAGCCATCATCAATATGTTGAGGAACAAGGTAAACAAAACAAAATGCAGAGAAAGGGACTCCACTCTTGTCTCATGTCCTGGGGTACTCATCCTCCCTGTCTCCTCTCTTGTCTCATGTCCTGGGGCACTCATCTTCCCTGTCTTCCATATATTGGTCCTCTTGGCTTTGTTGCCTTATCTTGGACTAGGATATATGCAGGACCAGTACCCATAAATATTCAAGTGTTTTTAAAGGACATTTGAACATGTTACTACATTTATTGCCAGCTAGGCTACTTTATTCAAAAATCCTATTTGGTGTGGAGAAACTATTCTTTTTTACCTTATTGTAAGTATATGGAAACTTGTGGATATTGTTGTTGGAGTTTTAAAGTTTTCACTGTAAAACTGAAAATCAAAATATGTCTTGTGAACTTTCTCTTGCATGAAGTTTAAGCAGCTACCCAAGAGCAAAATCTGTTATAATTTTGTACCTGAAGTTTCAAGGAGTTACAATATATATATATATATATATATATATATATATATATATATAAATTCACAGGATAGAGAGATGATTCATGGTTAATGAGTATTTATTTTTTCACAGTTACATTGGTTTAATGAGTTTTTTCCTTGAAACTTTAAATTTTTTATTTAAAATAGATTTTCTCTCATGCAATACTGTTTGGTTCCTTGCACCTACATTAGGCAGTTTCCAATCATCTTTAACTGTAGTTCCGGGGAATCTGTCATTCTCTTCTGTCTCCCAAAGGTATTTGGCAGTGTGTAATGCACATAACCTTATGCAGACACACATACGTACACATACATAAAATAAATAAACAAATAAGTAAATCTTTGAAAATGTATACATTCACCTTGAGGGGATAAGGATTTTAATATTAATGATTTGGAGAAAAATAATCAAAAATTTATTTATTTATTTATTTGGTTTTTTGAGACAGGGTTTCTCTGTGGCTTTGGAGGCTATCCTGGAACTAGCTCTTGTAGACCAGGCTGGTCTCAAACTCACAGAGATCTGCCTACCTCTGCCTCCCGAGTGCTGGGTCAAAAATTTATTAAAACCATGTAAATATTGCTGTTCCCCCAATATAAATGATGCTCTTTTTGTTTTCCATAAGAAAAGGTAGCAGGATAGCAAATGCCTTACTGAGGCTCCAGCCCAGTTGGATAGGTCTTCATATGAGAATTAATATCCTAGATAGTCAAAACTCTGTCGGAGATGATTGGGGTTGTGGAGACTCATCGATAAAATTCTCATCACACAACCGTGTAGTCAGTTTTGGGGAAAAGTAAAGTGGCTCGAATTTTGGTGGATTTCTTATACTTTTAAATAAAACCAGAATTTACAAGTAGTTGCTAAAGTTTTTACTTAAAGTGTGTGTGTGTGTGTGTGTGTGTGTGTGTGTGTGTGTGTGCAGGTTCAGGTGTGCCAAGACTCTGGTCAGTTCTCTCCTGCTGTCTTGTGGGATGTGGGGTTAAAATGCAGGTTAGTAAGTGCTGTTGTCATAAACATGGAAGAAACACCGAGCCATCTCATCAGCTCTAACTAGGACTTTTATAGCAAAGACAGACGAAGAAGTGGCCTAATGGTTGCAGGTTTGAGGGGGAAAATCCACACAAGGAGAGAGAAAAGACAGCACAAGCCTCTGACAAGCAGCTTTCTGTACTCACCATATGGTTCTCTCACACTCTGCTTAATCATTACTCAGAAATAAAAAAAAAAATCAGACTTCTGATGTCTCATGACAAGTGTTTCTTGTGGTCCTGATACATTTTCAATAAGTCCAGTTAAGCTAGTTTTGATGGCTGTTCTTGATTGTCAACGTGACTATGTCTGGAATTAACTGAAACCCAAGTGACTGTGCACACCTGTGAGGGAGTCTGTCTTAATTAATTCATTTGAAATGGGAAGATCCCCTTCTAATCCAGTTGAGGTAGGAAGAGCCACCTTAAATATGGACTACACCATCTGCTGGCAACCTGCATAAAGGACATGGAACAAGGAGGCTTTTGCTCTTTACCCACTCGCTGTGCTCTCTCTATCAATTCTATTCCTTCACTGGCATTTGAGCCTATTTCCTTGGGATTCTGGTATATACTGAAGATTGGCTGAGACTTCCAGCTTCATAGACTGAACAACTACTGGATTCTTGGACCTTCTGTTTATAGGCAGCCATTGTTGGGTTAGCTGGACCACAGCCTGTAAGTCATTCTGATAAATTCCCATATATATTCATTCTATAAGTTCTGTTATTCTAGAAAACCCCGACTAATGCACTAGCATGTGAGAAATGCCAACTGCTCACTGAATATCAACTTCACCTGATGTAGACAGAATGACCTGGCATAAATTGTCACCCCACTTGGCAACCCTCACCTATGGTAATACAAGTATTTAGTGCACTTTTCCCTGTAGGATATACTTAATGCAGTTCTTCGGAGAGAAAATAACTACTTCTCACAAAGCAGAAGAACTACTCTTTAATGTGGCTGAAGATGAGAAGGGCAGGAACATCTATCTCCAGATGCTTCCCAGGCTGTGGCTGAGGTGGGAGAGGGAGCCGGCTGAATTCTGTCCTCCACATCATGAGAGCAGGCATTTCCTCAAAGCCTCCAAGCCAAGGAGGATTAAGCTGAAAATTCAAATCCGTCAGTGCTATAGGTCTTAGATGCTATATCATAGCATTGTTAGCCTTTTGGTTTGTAGAGACTAGAGGTCTGTTTATAGACTCCAAAGCATCAACCTGATGGTCAAAAAATATGTCAGGTTATGTACAGAGGAAGGCAATAAACAACTACCAGGATGGCTAGTAAGATGCCCCAAGACAGTTTGGCTGTAGACTAGTGGCACTCCAACCTCTCCAGATCACAGAAGTTATAATTAGTTAATCTGCATTTGCCGCCACAGCTGCTTTCCAGGAATTCTCATTCTCTATACTTCATAATACAAGGAGACAAAAGTAAAAGAATTGGCCAGGATAACTATACAGATATCAAATACTGAATGCAACATGTACCCTAAGAGTATTTACCAAACCACAGCTAATGCTTTAACAGGTAAGATGTTCTCATTAAATGCTAAGAAAAGTCTCCTTGGAGGAAGCAAAATCATTTTTATCTTCCTAAGTCTTTAGGGGAAGCTCCGTTGTCAGAATCCAATTTTTCTAATTCAGCTATTCCACAGAGAAATGTAAAATTCCAAAGCAGTATTTTTCCTATAAATGTCTTTTTCCCCCTTTGTAACATTTAGTTTTTTTCACATTAAAGACAATCATATGTTACAAATGCTGTGGGAAGCCTTTAAGAATGATCTGTTATTGTTAAGCATTGTCTCTAATTAATATCAATTAGAATCTATTAACTTTAATAGACTTTGAGTTATTGAGTTTAATTCAATTTCAATAAATTTCAATTAAGTACAATTTGTTTCTATTACTTTTATTAATTCCAGTCACTATCAATTACCTTCAATTAATTTAATTTACTGGCAATGTATGTTCAGGTAATTTCCTCTTACTTTCAATTAGTTTCTTTTCATTTCAGTGGCTTTCTGGGCTGCTAACTGATTTCATAAAAGCAAATGTGCATTTACAATATAATTCCTACAAACAGGACAGTCATACAAACTAATTAGCTCTACAGTCAAACCTACAATAACACATTAGAGGTACACAATTTACATGCCACTTGCATTCACCTCTGCCCGCATTCTCCCTGAGTTATCTGTTTGGAGTGTTCACCTGATTCGCAGATCAATTGCATCTATGATTGGTTGTATGAGTCAAGGAGAATACATGAAAGAGATTTCAACAGGATTTCTTGCCAGAGGTCTAATGTGCAATGGAAGGGTCTGTGTGTATCTTATTAGCCATGACACTCTTTGCATAAAGTCATTGCTTCACATGGAGCAGACATTTAACAAATACATTTTTTTTCCTAAGAAAAGTCAGCATTCAAATGAAGAAACTGGACAATCAGAGAATTCTGGGTCACACAATAGGTATGAACATGTTCACCCTATGGAAAAATTAATACAAAATTATCAAATATTTGTAAAAAGGAAAAAGCCAAATATATTTTAATATTATATTCATTTCCCAGTTGAAGTCTGTGAAGCAATGCAAATATGACATGACTGACTCCACAGACCACTTCGTCTTTTCTGCCTAGGGAACAATTTGCATGTTAAAAACATCAACATATAGCTTTTCACAGTTTGCAGAGCACTTTAGCCTCCATTAACACAGTCCATGCATCTCAAACACTTGGAAGGTGACACTGGAAATTTTAACTCCACACAGAAACTAAGTCCTCTAGAGGTGAGATGCTTCTTCCATATTGGATAAGTTAAGGAGTTAGGAGATTCAGAAAGAAATTTAAATGATTGAAAACTCTAAAATCTGCATTTGTGAGTGCTCTGTTAGGAAGGTAGGTGGTTCAAATCTGTAGGTTAAAAAAATCTTGCCACTTTGTCTCTAAAAGGGTGAATTCCTTGCTGTGATGCAGGCTGAGGAAGTAGGCAGCTGTGTCACTGTCAGAAACACGTGGAATAAATGACTCACTTACTGGGCCTCCTGTTCTCTCCAGTCAAGAGTTCCTCAGAGAAATGTACCTGTCTGTATCAAAGTGGTTGGACCCGTGACAGTTGGATGAAGCTGGCTAAAGTGGAACACTAGGCACCATCGGGGACAGCCTGTTTCTTGCAGGGGAGCACACTCTGAGCAGGCTTCTTTGGCAGGGCGGCAATGCTGGAGCTCAAGAAGCTTGGCCCACTTCCAGCCTGTCCCTGGCAGAAAACTCTTTGAGGAAAAGAGTGGAAGAATTTAAGGTGAATCTAAACCAAATTACCAGAGTCTTTTGGCTAAGACGTGGGAGGTCTTGGGAAGAAAACCAGGGAATTTAATATATCCAGAAAACAAAACAAAACAAAAAACAGAAAAAAACAAAGCACCCCCCCCCAAAAAAAAACCAACAACAAAAAACCTTGACTGGAGGGATGACAGAACCATTGAAGTAAAACTGGAGGGTCCAATGTTCTGGCAGGGAATGCACTCCACATAGAAAGAATGAAGACAGAAAAAGGTGAGAATATTAAAAAGACAAACATTTAGTAAATAGGCTAGGGACAGTAGGTTTCTAGTTTTTAATAACTTTGCTCTTTGATTCTGTTTCTTTGGGCCTCTTCTAAGTTAGCATAATAATTGCTTCCATAAATGTTGGGTGATTATCCACGTTACTTTCCACAAATTACTTTCACCAGCTGTTTATTGTTATTATTTTGTGAACGACACAGGCCAGAGTCATTTGGTAAAGGGGAACCTTAATCGGAGTAATTGCCTCCATCAGTTTCCTATAGGTAAGTCTTTAGGGCATTATCTTGATTAATGATTGCCATAGAAGGGCCCAGCACTCTTTGGGTGGTGTCTCCCCTGGAAAGGTGGTCATGGATGGTATAAGAATGCTGGCTGAACTGCCCAGGGTGGAAAAACCAGTAAGCCAAGTTCTTGATGGTGTTTGCTTTAGTCCCTAACTCCCAGCTCTTGCCTTGAGCTCCTATTCTGATTTCCCTTCATGAAATGCCATGATGTAAATGTGAGATAAATAATCTTTTTTCTCCCCAAATTGGTTTTGATCAGTGTTTTATCATAGCAACAGAGAAGCTAATTAGAACACAGGCAACTGCCAGGCAGTTTTCACTCTACCTTGCTTATTCACACACTGTCTGTTCCTCGACCCACTCCTAAGTCCCTGGTATCTCAATGCTACTTATGTTCCTTGCCACCCTGTGATCAAATGCTGAAGCTTCAAAAAGTTTCGTGAATGGGTATCAGTGACTGTCAGTGCAAAGATCTGTAGTATTGTTCTCACAGTACAGGCTAGTTGCATGACAATGGAATGACATCTCTCCTTCAGCAATGCAAAGGCAATTCTAGGAAATTCTACTCACTGGCCAACAAAAGGCGATTTCCTGTTAACAAAACTGTGACACCCATAGATCTCACCACTCACTGGGCATTTATAATGTTATATTGTACAAGGATTTTACTTTTATGCATATTTTGTTTAATCCTTCACTAACTTTTAAGGCCTTCTAAATGTGGCCTCCTGTGCACATATTCCCTAGACAGACACTAAAAATAAAATGTGAAGCTCCTGGTTTTGTTTATTTTCATCCAGAAGACACACACACACACACACACACACACACACACACACACACACACACACACACAGAGAGAGAGAGAGAGAGAGAGAGAGAGAGAGAGACAGAGAGAGAGACAGAGAGAGACAGAGAGAGAGAGAGACAGAGAGACAGAGAGACAGAGACAGAGAGAGAGAGAGAGAGAGAGAGAGAGAGAGAAAGAGAGAGACAGAGAGACAGAGAGACAGAGAGAGAAAGAGATGCCTAGTAGGCACTTACTGTATGCTTTTATTAGCTATATAGGATAGTCTGGGGGAATGTTCTGACAGTTTTTCTATTTTTTTAAAAATTAGGCAGTACTTATTCAGTATCTATAATATATGAAGCACAGGGGTTGATTATATGAACAATCATAGATCTCTCAAGTTAAAGCAGGCTTTGGAACTGCCAGGAATAAACAGTAGCAGAAATTCTTCTTCCCTGAAGAGTCTCTTTCTAGACTGTTTGATTCTAGAGAGATAGATGGTTTGTGGGGTAAGTAGGTAGGTAGATTGATCGATCAGCAGATCGATGATAGATAGATAGATAGATAGATGACAGGTATATATATGATAGATGGATAGATAGGTAGATAGATGATAGATGATAAATAGGTAGGTAGATATATAGATGATAAACAGCTGGATAGACAGGTAGATAAGTAGATAGATGATAGATAGAGAGATGGAAGATAGATAGGTAGATAGATAGATGATAATTAGAAAGGTAGATTGGTTGAAGAGAAGTAACTCTCTGCTACTTACTCATTATTCTGATTTCACCATTTAACTCACTAAGCCGTTTATGTTCTGTATAGTTTTGACCTTTATGAGTACTTTATTTTCACTCTCTCTAGCTAACATTGTATGTAAAATTGAAATTTTCTTTCTTTTTTGTCTTTTCACCCCCACCTTTCATGACACTGAGTTCAGTCATCTTGACACACTTCTCAGTGGGGACATCTAAGTTACATTCATGATGCTCACTTTCACTGCATGCTTGCTTTAAGTTACCCATATCACTATACTGTGGGTTTGTTGATCACTGGTGATCTTTAATACCTGTTATATTTTCAGTTTTTCAAGATAACTAGAGGCAGAATATAAAAGCCCCATTGTTACACTTCAGAAATTCATTTCATTTCTCTGTATGTTCTATTAAAGTGTTTGAAAGCATAGCTTCCTATGGATCCTTAGTGACTGTGTTTACCACAGCCAAAACTCATGGACATTCTTATACCAATAAATGCATAATTGGTAACTAATAATGAAAAAGCATAACTGACCATAGGCTGAGATACTAGAACTAAATGAAATAACTCAAGAACTTGTTAAGACTTTAACTTAGTGGGATTTTAGTGGGGAAATAAAAGATACTACCACAATATGAAAGGGATACATTTAAAGATGACTAGCTGACAAACCAGGTACCAACATACTGAGACCTTACACTAGCTTTTGAACCACTGGTTCAGTTCCTCTGGCATTAGAAACCTATTCTTTGCAAACTTGGGTGCTGGTAATTCTTTGTTATTCTTTGGTATTCTGTGATGTTATAATAGTATTTATGACTTTCTCCTGTTAAAAGATGAAGTCACAGAAAAAGGAAAAGGTGCATTTTCTACCAGAGTCAAAAGCAGGAGCAGCAGCACTGTCTTCCCGAGGAATATTCTAGAAAGTAGTAGTTAGAATACAATATGGAGAACTCAGAGAAACCAGACAGGAAGCCTAGACCCATGTATTCATGCATGCAAATCTGGGGGAGGTGGCTGGCTGTAGTGCTGTCTACCCTACCGGCATGCTCCTCTAGCCCATCTGACGAACTAACCCCCACAAACAGTGCTTTTGTTATATATCACTGCCCAAATCATTAAATCTCTCTCTCTCTCTTACCCTCATTTCCTCCCTCCCTCCCTCTCCCTTCCTCTCCCCCTCTCCCTTCCCCTCTTCCTTCCTCCCTTTCTTTTTGACTTCACTTTCCATCCTCAAAGAAATCTCCTTGCATTGCTTATCTTCCTGTCTATCTCTAGCCTTTGCTTGCTAGTCTGTTTCAGACTACCACGCTTTCCTATTCCTTTTAGAGACCTTTCTCAGTCATCTATATTCTTATTTCCCAAATTCTACGCATCTCTCCTAAAAGTCTTGTAAAGATGTAGACATTTTTCTTTAAAATTATTTTTATTATTTGTAATGGTGGTGTTGGTGGTGGTGGTGGTGGTGGTGGTGGTGTGTGTGTGTGTGTGTGTGTGTGTGTGTGTGTGTGTATACTTGAGTGTAAGTGGCTTCAGAAGCCCTGTAGCTGAAGTCAATTTACGAGTGTCTTTACTTGAGTGCTGCGAACTGAACTTGGGCCCTCAGGAAGAAAAGCATGTGCTTTTAATTGTTGAGCCTGCTCTCCAGCTCCTCAAATGCATTTTTTCTTAATTCCACTGACAATACTCAGCCTTTCTTTCCTGGGTCTATCTACATGCACGCACGCACGGCACACACACACACACACACACACACACACACACACACACACACACACACACACACACACACGGTAGAGCCTCAGAAAAGTAATGTCATGGTGCATGTTGCTTTACTTAATTGCAAGGAAACTGAGGGCCACTTCAAGGAGAAACTTTGACTCACACACTCTGTAAACTTGTAAAACTACAGTACGGCAGAACAGACAGCAGGGATCTCCTTGTGTTTTCTGAAATACTAGTTTTCCTCCATCCCATAGAGGTCAAGGAAATGGGTTATTCCATAGTCAAATGTTAGTCCTAAAATCTGACATGGATTGGAAGCATTTGTGTTTGGTGAGGAGAGATCAACTAGCCTATATCCTCACATTCATGAAATCCAAATTTCTAATTGCTTTCTGCCATAGACATCTGACTCTATTCCAAAGAAATATTATCTATAGTTTACCAAACCTTCTAAAACCTCTAGCGGCTAGTGGACCAGTGCAGACCAAAGTTTTCCAGGTCACCCCAAATCACTGGGGTCATGTTAATCTTAGCATCTGATACTGCACATGATATGTTCTTATTTTTGTGTAATCCTTGCTAGGCATAGTGATTTATTTCTAATGGATATGTCTTCAGATTCCTGCACTGAGTATTTCCTTTCCTTTTTATGACCTTAGTAAAAGCTTCATACCCGGAAGCTTGAAAGCCCCTTACATAATCTGGGAAACACCATCTCATTGGTTCCATAGACCCGAGAAACCTCAAAGCCTCTGAGAGTCTCAGAAGAATAATTGGCTAAATGACAAATGAGGGCAGATTTTAGCTACCTGTGCTAAGAAGTAAGATCAAAGCTAGCAAAATGGCTCCACATGTGGGGATAGTCCTAACTCTCCTGGTAGACAAGGAAGAGAGCTCTAATATGTCTATACTCCAGAGATTCTCTCCAGGTCCTTAGACTGCTCTCCTACCAGCTGAGTTCCTATGGATAAAACAAAGGAATAGGATGCAACCACACTTATTTCCTTGAATTCTTTTTCTGTGCATATGCTAGTCATTGGAGTTTCTCTTACTCATTGCCAGCAGGTGCACAGCATCATCTTTGTTTTGCTTTTATCACCAAAAGCAAAATTTTGGAACATTTTTTTTCTACTCTCTGGCTCCTCTGGACCAAGTTTGCTGCCAGTATAATCTATTACAACTGATTTGGAAAGGTTATGTAAAAAAATGGGATGTGTATGCGCACACACATGGTTAGATTTTAATGGAGTTATTCCTGTTGTGTTCTGACTTGATTTCATTCAGTAGTGAGTTGTTCGGCTTCAATGAGATTATGTAGTTTCTGTTGCTATTGACACCCAGCCTTAATCCATGATGGTCAGATGGAATGTGTGGTGTTATTTCAGTTTTCTTGTATCTGTTGACACTGGCTTAGTACCCTAATATGTAGTCAATTTTGGAGAAATTTCCATAGGCTGCTGAGAAGAAAGTATGTTATTTAGTGTTTGGTGGAATGTTTTGTAGTACCCTGCTAGGTCCATTTGATTTGTGCCATTATTTAGCATTTCTCTTTAGTTTTTGTCTGGATGACCTATCTATTTGTATGAGTGGGGTATTGAAGTAATCCACTATCACTGTGTGAGGGTCAATATATGATTCTAGCTGTAGTAGTGTTCCTTTTTATGAACCTTGGCACCCGTGTGTTTGCTGCATAAATATTCATGACTAATATTTTCTTGGCAGACTTTTTTTCTCCTTTAATGAATAGATACAATCCTTACCCATCTCTTTTGATGAGTTTCAGTTTGAAGTCAATATTGTCATGAAAATAGCTGCATCTTCCTACTTCCTGGTGCATTTGTTTGGACTACCTTTTTCCATCTTTTCACCTTGACATGGTATCTGTTCTTCATAGTGAGGTGTGTTTCTTGGATGCAGCACACACACACACACACACACACACACACACACACACACACACACACACACACACACACACACAACTGGATCCTGTTTTCTAGTCCAGCCTGTGCCTTTACTGAAGAATTTAGACGACTAATATTGAGAGTTATTCATGAAGGTGTTTACTGATGCCTGTTTGCTGTTTTGTTGCTGTTGTTGTGATATAGTCCTACCCCTTATTGATATATTGATAAACCTAAAGTCTCTAAATGGCACTACCAACAGGAGCCAAGTTCAAACACATGGTAATTTGGGGGAGAATTCTCATTTTGGCTACCACAATACTCATTGTCTTTCCCTATATCCATATGATGATATGACTATCAATAGACTTTGGATCTGGTGCACATATTCTGAATGTAAAAGCTGTGAACTCCTTGGCGGGACTCCATGTGGTATAAAAAAAGTTGTGTTTTAGCACTGTTTTACCATTATTTTAAACTTCTCTATCACTGAAACACTGAGCAAGGCTCAGAAATATTAAGGTTAGCCATAATCAATTATTCTATAACTCACAAGTTATATGACTAACTAGATATTAGTTTAGGTTTTCTCATTTGTAGCATGGAGAGAAACGCTTCCATGTCACCATCTTCTGCAAAAATAAAGGAAGTCAAATGATTTACCTAAAATGACTCAGAACTTGTGAAATATAATGCATCAATTTCATTTGAAATAGTCCATCAGAATAAATAAGTGATATTTTTCTGCAGGCCTTTACCATTGTGACAGGTACAGAGGGATAGTTTTTTGGCATTATTGCTTCTGTGCCTTTTTCTTAAGGCAAGATAAGTTTGTCTACTTCCTGAAGATAAATGCTTTATTCCTTTCTAACTTAGGCTTAAGTCTAGTGTCCCAACTTAATAGTCTCTATTTGTACCTCATTAATCAAAACCATCCTAGTTTCTACGGAGACTGTGAAACTTCTGCATAAACAGCCCTGGCCAACTTATGTGAGGATCAGGAGCATATGACCTGTTCTTTCCACTGGACTGACGAACAGCCAAGCGCCAGTTGTAGAACGTATCACATGAACTGAACTTTACTCACTAACCCGTACATCCAGAACTAAATCACTGTGCTGAAAGCCACAGAGCAGTGATATCAGATTCTTCAATTTCTCTGTATTCTTGGAAATTTTCTTTTAAAAAACAACCAAAAGAAGTTCATTCTTCATATTACTAGGTAAAGCATCATGCAGATTGGAAATACGAAATTACACCTTTTAACTTCATGCTCATTTTTGTTTCCTCTATACTTTGCTTTTCTCATTTAGAAAAACTCACATGTCGGATTCTGTAATATTCAAAGATCAAGCTAATTCCAAGATTCTGCTCATATTTATGGTGATATTGATGTTACCTAAAAATCTAATACATGGTTCATACTTTGCCCTTATGAGGATCTGGGCAACTACAGGAGTCATTCCCATGGTAACACGAGTCCTTTGGGAGACTTTAAAATGCACACCATATTTCTAATTTTCACTGGAAACTGGGCAGAATCCAGGCAAAATGAATAAGTCTTTTTGTTTTGTTTTGTTTTGTTTTGTGTCTTTTGTTGTTGTTGTTGAATGTTTGGTATTGCTTTGCTGAGATAAGGATCTAATGTAGGACCTTGCACATTGAGGCAGGATCCTTTTACTCCAGCTTCCCAAATGCCAGGATTAGAAGCATGTGTCACTACACCAGAGTTCTAGTGCAATTGTAAGAAATAAGAAAAAAAAAGTTTTGTGTTTGTGTGACAAATACTAGAGATTTATAATGTGAACTGAATGTCAATTTCACCTATTTTACAAGTCACAATATCATCAAAGTGCAAAGGCTAAATTTTTTCTCTCCTAGTCAATTTAACATCGGTAGATATTATCTGTGAGGATCTGGGTCATTTAGGAGCCTTTTCTCCAGCCTTACTCTGTATGTGCAAGATTAGCATCATTTTCACTCTTCAGTTTTTTTTTTAAGGCAGATGTTGTACCAAATGGATGAGGCCATTTTTTTTTTCTTTTGAAGAACAGCCCCATTATTTATTCAGGACTTGCTGAAATATATGCTCTTTATTTTCTTACTTGCGCTGGGAAAAAATATCCTGCTACATTTTCCTATCCACTTAGAGTCCATAAAGAGTAACAGATAACACACAGCTTGCATTTGCTGTTCTCCTGCCTTGACTGTGCAAAACTTGTCTGCTGAAAAGGCCAAAGAAGCATGCAATGAGGCTTAATATGCAGTAAATACAATATAATCAATGGCCTTTCAGAACGCCACTCTAGCCTTAAACTGCCACAGGAAAAGGGAATACCTACAGTGGAATTAGGTATGACTGTCTCTAAATTATGAGTAAATTGGGCTACTGACAGCTATTTATTTTATCTGTAAACCTGGGAATTCCTGGCATCAGTGATGCTTATTATCCACAGAAGGATTAAAAGAACACTCCCAAGTAAGTTGATGTATTTATCTCCTTTCATTCCTTAAGTATTCCTGCACATTGAGAAAGTATTACCTCCAGGTGAGCAATTGAGAAAAATGAAGCTCCATTCAGTGATTTATCCCCAAACAGGCAAATCAGTTGCAAATCTGCATCAGCTTGGTAGCCACTGAATCCCATCCTTGTGGCCCCCAAAAGACATCAAGTGTCTATTCAATCCCTAGCTGCCTGGCTCTCACTGATCTGTTTTTGTAAACTCCATGCTTAGAAATGGAAAGAAAGGAAATAGAAGGTAGAGTACTCTGTCACATCTGCTGAATGCAGTTAATTTGTTGGTTTTACACGAATATGAAATGCTGTAAATGAATATGGATATATTTATATAACAATAACATTCTCTGGGAAGATGTATGTGGCTTGAAAAATAGATACATTGGTTTCAATTCTAATATTGGTTTAAGTAAGTTATTTATTACTCCATGTAATAAATATATCCATTATGGTTAACTTCTTTAATTTGGTTAAAGGACCACAGGTTTATTCAGCAGTCATGTACATTGGTTATGTAAAACCAATAGCTGAAGTTCATCCATATGGCTTTAATTAGGATGCATAGATTGAGTTGAAAAAGCAAAGAACTTCTGGCTTTGATTATGCCTGTATCTGCTCCAGTATCAGTGTCTGCAAAGGCGAATATGTGTTGGCTTCACTTAATACATACTCATTCACAGACACTGTGCCTTGGCTCAATTTCATGTTGAAGGCTTTCATTAAAAGATATTGTTTGTCTGCGTACCAGTTTAACTCATGTCATTCAATTATCTAAGAGTATTTTCCAGGCTTGGGAAATAATTGCATATGTGAAAAGAAGTTGGTTGTGTTGTGTTACAAAGAAAGCAGATTCATTTCAGTGAAAACCTCTTTGGACTTCTGGAAACTGTACTGTCTCCAACCCATGTGCTTGTCTCTAAACATGATTTTGGGAGACTGGCTTATTTTCTTTCCCAGGACAGAGAACTCTTTGAGGGGAAAAGCATTCCTTCATAAACAGCAATCATCTTCTCAGGGGGTTACTGAACTTTCCTACCAAAGAGAGAGACTTATTTCACATTGGTCTAACATTTATTATCTTAAGGAAAAGAATATCTTTTGTAATCACTTGTGCTTTTGGTGAGATGTTCAGTTACTTTATCCCCTTTCATTAGCATACACTGTTTAAAATGATGTTTCCATTAACACATTTTCACACATGTATGTCATGTATTTTACTTATATTCACCCCCATTACAATTTCTTGTTCCCCTTCCACATTTGTATTAGCCCTTGTCTTTTTTCTACTTTTATGTCATGGACAGATTTCATATATATATAATTTTGTTTACATTATTTTTATGTGTATGTATGTGATGTGAACTTGTGGTGTGTGTGATGTGTTGTAATATATGTTTGTGTTACATGTACGTGTGTGATATATGTCTGTGTGACATGTATGTGTGTGATATATGTCTGTGTGACTTGTATGTGTACTGTTTATGTGTGAGGTGTGTGTGTGTGTGTGTGTGTGTGTGTGTGTGTGTGTGTGTATGTGTGTGATGGGGGTATTTGTATGTGTGATGTATGTATGAAGGCATGCAGGCTGTGGCACATGTGGAAATGTCCAAATACAACTTGGTGGAGTCACCCTCTCCACATTTGAGTGAGTTTCAGGGATAAAACTCAGGCTGTCAGGTTTGCACAGCAAGCTCTTTTACCTGTCATAGCATTTCACTAGCCCTAATACTCATTTCAAATTTAGACTTCACATATGGCAGAAAATGTGATATTTGTCTTTCAGTTTGCCTTATTTCACTTAAAATGATGATCTAGTTCTACCTATTTTCCTGCAAATGACATAATTTTGTTCTTCATGGATGAATAAAATTCTACAGTGTGTACATACCTTATTTTCATTAATTCATTTCTTGATGGTTATCTAGGTGGATTTTAATACAGTGAATAAATGGGTCAATGAAATTAACAAACAGTTCACAAAAGGTTAAGTACAGATACCGATATATAAACAAAAACTGCTCAAGACCCTAAGCTCTCACAGAAATGCCATCAAAATCACACTAAGATTTAATATCATGCAAGTCAAAATGATTATCATTAGGAAAGTAAGAAACAAAAAAATTCTGATTTGGAACCCACATACTCTTCTATTGGGAATGCAAATTGCTCTATCCTCTATGGAAATCAGTATGGTGTTTCCTCCAAAACCTAAAAAAGGAACTACCGTATGACACAGTTATATCACTTGTTAATGTATACCCAAAGGACTCTAAAGAAAGATGAAATTATATGTTTGTTGCTGATCCAGTCTAAAGAATATAATGCTTATAAAATGTAACTCCACAGTACATATATTATTGCCCACAGTATAGTGGCTAAACACATAAGACTAAAAAAGGAATAAATAAATATCTAACTAATAAATAGTATACCTAGGATCTAAATCTGTCAGTTTCCTAGAGATGATGAATACTGACAGACATGTAAGAAGCTGAAGGTCAGGCATAATGGCTTAGAATATGTCACCTTCTATGCTAAAGTGAAGAATTCTAAGACCTCCCAGCATTCTAGGACTGGTTACAAACATTATTGATCCCAGAAATTGGAGGTATGGATTAATTGATTGGACACTTGACTACTATACACAAAACTCTGGGTCGAATCCCAGGACCACAAAAACCAGCCATGGTGGTATATGCTAATGGTGGTATATAATAATCCTGGTGCTTGGGAAATATAGGCAGGAGGACTGAAAATGGAAGGACACCCTCAGGGGATTTGATACCAGCTTGGGATACACAAGACCATGCCAAAAGCATGTTTTTTTATTATTGGTTATAGATTGTGTGCAGACCTCAGCTGCCAAAACTGACAAAATGTCTTGCCTGTGAATATCGTGCAGTGTTCCAGAAAAGAAGCCAGCCCACACAAGTCAAACCATCAGATCCTCCCATTTCTTTCACATTCTAGCTTCATCTTTTCTTTCTTTCTTTTTTACTTTGCTTAAATTCTAAGCCTTGAACTGCAATGCCATGAACACAATAAAGAAGACAGGCATTCTGGTCCTCAGGTTGCAGATGCCCTTCTTACAAATCACCTTGGTGCCAGAGACCCACCAGCAAATAGCCTTTGCTTTTGATCCAGAAATATTTTTAGTCTGCCACATAAAAAGTGTCCCTTGTGTTAACAAGAACTTTCTAAGTTCTTATCAGTCAAACTCATAGTAGCTAGTTTATGAAATTTATATAAAAGTTCTTCAGGACTGAATCACAGTTATATTGCTTGCTAATATATACTCATATATACACATTCATAAAGGAGAAAGTCACAGAGGAGAGAGTAGTATAGTAGGGTTTGTAGAATTTGTCTCCTATATTTGCCCTAAGGCTGTGTGGTGTTTTGTGACTCATTCCCACATGTTCCTCTTTATTCATTTTCTGTTACTACCACTTATTTTATACAGCCCATCCAGATTAAGAGAGAGAGAGATGGAGAGAAAGAGAGATAAATGGACAGAGATAAATTGAGAGAGATAGATGCAGGGGAGTGAGAGAGATAGAGACGGAGAGAGATAGATGGGGAAAGAGGAGGTGAATATGTGTTCAAATCCAAAAGTATAAGTTGGAGATGTGGAGGCATTATTGCCCTGTGGGATTTAAAAGTTTCAAATGAAACTGGGATTTGGCCTGGCTGGTAAACTACCTACTGTATAAGAAATCACAGAAGCCCTGTGAAAAACCAGGCATGCTGGCTAACATGAGTAACCCAGCGTGAAAGAAGCATACACAGGGATTTTGGCCAATCATTCTGCTCTTCTGAGAAAACATGAAGTGGATTTGGAAGTTTGAAGTATTAAGGGAGATGTGGGCCTAAATATGATCAAGATTTATTGTATGAAATTTTCAAAGAATGAATAATTTTTTAATTTTAAAAGGACAGTTCCAACAGACATGCCCACAGTCCAGACCAATATATCCTCTCATTGGGGCTTTCTTTTCTCGGTGATTTTGGTTGTGTTGAGTTGACCATCACATATTAAGGTCATGGTTCAGATTCAGTCTTGTTCATTGATGATTTGTGTGACTTTGGACATACTGTCTTCTATTTCTCTGAGCTTCAGATTTCTTAAAGTAAAAACCCAATTACAGAAGTTATGGTAATGAGTTAAGTACTCATCAAAGTGACTAGAAAACAGCAAGTGCATTATGAAGCAGGTAATGATATTACATTTTCGTATGGCAACAAAGTAAAAATGATGCTGCATCTAAACCCACATTAGACTCTGATTTGAGTATTAAATATTCATTCTTCTTGAGAGTTCTTTAGACTATGATGGATAGCTAAGGCCAGGGTAAACCTAAAGAAAGTACGCTTACCATTTGGGAAAGACATAATTAAAAAACATTCCTGGTAAACTTCTTTAGACTATGAATAAGTTCTGAAGAGATAATGTATGGCTTGCTAAAAATACTGAATTGTGTCCTTGGAATCTATGCAGGATAGATCATAAGTTATTTTCACACAATCGAATGTAGACATGTGAGATGAAGGCTGTGTTAAATAGTGTAAGCAACCATTTAGTCATAACATATGGTAGTATCAAATCACATTGCATATCTTAAATATATGTCATCTTAGTTATCAGTTACCTTAAATGGAAGAATGTATTTGAATAAAAAGATCATTTCCCATCTAAAAGATAACCATCTAAGTCAACTCAGAGAATAAGGACAGTTGACAAGTCTGAAACTAAATTTTGTTATGAAGGCTGCTATCTACAGATAGATAAAATATGGTAATGAGTAAAAGCTTATGTCTATATCATTGTATCATGCCTAAATACTCTTAAATAATTTTAAATACAACTGAAAAACATTTATGAGCAAATATTTCCATAAATAGTTATTCAACATGAAGCCTATATATCATAATCCTAATGGCAGGGGCTGTGGGGGAAAGAGACTTTACTTTTTATGCATCAAAGGAAAATCAGGTTATGTTCTGTACAATGGGAGAAGCAAGCATGTTTTAGCAATAAGGGCTGTACCAGAAACCTAGGCATGATAGAAAGGAAAACACAAAAAACTGAAAAGTATTGTTTTCAGAATTGAAAAATACTTCTTTTTTCCCAACATTTTTATTTGAATTAGAAACAGGATTGTTTTACAGGACAATCCCAGTTCCCTTCTACCACCCGTCCTCCCCTACCGCCCCCCCCCAACTAAAACCCTATCTGTCACATATCCTTTCTGCTCCCCCTGGATGGTGAGGCCTTCTGAAGGGTGTCATCAGTGTCTATTGTATCCTTTGAGATAGGATCTAGGCCCACCTCTGTGTGTCTTGGCTCAGGGAGTATTCCTCTATATAGAATGGGCTCCCAATGCCCACACCTATGCTAGGGATAAGTATTGGACTTCTACAGGAGGTTCCAAAGATTTCTGAGGTTTCCTCATAGAAACCCATGTTCCAGAAGTTTGAATCAGTCCCATGCTGGTATTCCAGGTATCAGACTGGGGAGCAAGAGTTCCCGGATATTCAGGTCAGCTGTTTCTGTGGGTTTCACCAGCCTGCTCTGGACCTCTGTGCTCTTCACTCATCCTTCTCTGCATCTGGGTTCCAGTTGAGTTTGGTGATTAGTTGTGGGTGTCTGCTTCTACTTCCACCAGCTGCTGGATGAAGGCTATAGGATGGCATATAAGTCAGTCATCAATCTCATAATCAGGGGAGGGCATTTAAGGTAGCCACTCCTCCGTTGCTTAGATTGTTAGCTGGTGTCATCTTTGTAGATCTCCAGACATTTCCCTAGAGCCTGATTTCTCTGGAAACCAAAAATGTCTCCGTTTATTATGATATCTCCATTCTTGTTAGCATCTATTATTCCCGACTCAAACTTTCTGCTCCCTCATGTCCTCTGCATCCCTCTTCTTCTCCCCTTCTCATTCTCCTAGCTCCCTATCCCCTCTTCCCATGCTCCCAATTAGTTCAGCAGATATTGAACCTCTCCACTTCTCCAGGGGACCATGTATGTTTCTCTTAGGGTCCTCCTTGATTATTAGCTTCTTTGGATTGTAGGCTAGGTCTAAAATCTGCATATGAGTGAGTACATACCATGTTTGTCTTTTTGCGATTGGGTTACCTTCTAGATCCATTTTCCTGCAAATTTCAAGATTCCATTTTTTTTTCCCTGCTGAGTAGTACTCCATTGTGTAAATGTACCACATTTTCTCTATCCATTCTTCAGTTGAGGGGCATCTAGGCTGCTTCCACTTTCTGGCTATTCCAGATAGTGCTGCTATGAACATCGTTGAACAGATGTCCTTGTTGTATGAATGTGCTTTTTTTGGGTATATGCCTAAGAGTGGAATTGCTGGATCTTGTGGTAGACTGATTCCCATTTTCTTGAGGAGTCACCATACTGATTTCCAAAGTGGCTGTACAAGTTGGCACTCCCACCTGCAGCAGAGAAGTGTTCCCCTTTCTCTGCTTGCTCTCCAACATGAACTGTCATTGGTATTTTTGATTTTAGCCATTCAGACAGGAGTAAGATGGTATCTCAGAGTTGTTTTGATTTGCATTTCCCTGATGGCTAAGGATGTTGAACACTTTCTTATGTGTCTTTCAGCCATTTTAGATTCCTCTATTGAGAATTGTCTATTTAGTTCTGTACCCACTTTTTAATTGGGATGTTTGATGTTTTGGGGACTAGCTTCTTGAGTTCTTTGTATATTTTGGAGATCAGCCCTCTGTCAGATGTGGGGTTGGTGAATATCTTTTCTCAGTCTGTCGGCTGCCATTTTGTCTTGCTGACTGTCTCCTTTGCCTTACAGAAGCTTCTCAGTTTCAGGAGGTCCCATTTATCAATTGTTGACCTCAGTGTCTGTGCTACTGGTGTAATGTTCAGGAAGCAGTCTCCTGTACCAATTAATTCAAGGGTATTTCCCACTTTGTCTTCTAATAGGTTCAGTGTAGCTGGATTTATGTTGAGATCTTTGATCCATTTTGACTTAAGTTTTGTGCAAGGTGATAGGCTTGGGTCTAACTGCAGTCTTCTACATGTCTGCACCCAGTTATGCCAGCACCATTTGTTGAAGATGTTCTCTTTGTTCCATCGTATAAATTTGGATTGTTTGTCAAAAATCAGGTGTTCATAGGTGTGTGGGGTAATATCAGGGTTTTCAATTCTATTCCATTGGTCTACCTGTCTATTTTTGTGCCAATACCAAGCTGTTTTCAGGACTATAGCTCTGTAATAGAGGTTGAAGTCAGGGATGGTGAAGCCTCCAGAAGTTCTTTTATTGTACAGGGATTATTTGGCTACCCTGGGTCTTTTGTTTCTCCATATAAAGTTGAGAATTGTTCTTTCAAGGTCTGTGAAGAATTGTGTTGGGATTTTGATGGTGATTGCATTGAATCTGTAGATTGCTTTTGGCAAGATTGCCATTTTTACTATGTTGATCCTACCTATCCAAGAGCATGGGAGATCTTTCCATTTTCTGGTATCTTCTTTAATTTCTTTCTTTAGAGACTCAAAATTCTTATGGTACAGGTCTTTCACATTTTTGGTTAGTGTTACCCCAAGGTATTTTATGTTGTTTCTGGCAATTGTAAAGGGTGATGTTTCTCTGATTTCTTTCTCCACCTATGTGTCATTGGTATATAGTAGGGCTACATTTTTTTGAGTTAATCTTGTATCCTGCCACTTTGCTGAAGGTGTTTATCAGCTGTAGGAGTTCCCTCGTAGAGTTTTTTGGGACACTAATGTATACTATCATATCGTCTGCAAATAGTGAGAGTTTGACTTCTTCCTTTCTGATTTGTATTCCCTTGATCTCCTTTTGTTGTCTTATTGCTCTAGCTAGGAATTCAAGGATAATATTCAAGAGGTTTGGAGAGAGTGGACAGCCTTGTCTTGTTCCTGATTTTAGAGGAATTGGATCGAGTTTCTCTCCATTTAATTTGATGTTGGCTGTTAGCTTGCTGTATATTGCTTTTATTATGTTAAGGTATGTTTCTGTTATCCCTGATTTCTCCAAGACCTTTATCATGAAGGGGCGTTGGAATTTGTCAAAGCCTTTTTCCCACATCTAGTGAGATGGTCATGTGTTTTTTTTTCCTCAGTCTGTTTATATGGTGGATTACATTGATGGATTTTCCTATGTTGAACCATCTTTGCAGCCCTGGGATGAAGCCTACTTGATCATGGTGGATGATTTCTCTGATGTGATCTTGGATTTGATTTGCCAGTATTTCATTGAGAATTTTTGCATCAATGTTCATGAGGGATATTGGTCTGTAGTTATCTTTCTTAGTTGTGTCTTTGTGTGGCTTGGGTATCAAGGTTATTGTAGCCTCGTAAAAAGAGTTTGGCAATGTTTCTTCTGGTTCTATTGTGTGGAACAATTTGAGGAGTATTGGTATTAGCACTTCTTTGAATTTCTGGTAGAATTCTGCAGTGAATCCATCTGGCCCGGGGATTTTTTGTTTGGGAGACTTTGAAAACCTGTACTCCACAAAATTGAAAATTCAAAGAAAATGGACAATTTTCTGGACAGTTATCACTTATCAAAATTGAGTCAAGAACAGATAAGCAACTTAAACAGATATATAACCTCTAAGGAAATAGACGCAGTCATGAAAAATACTTCTTTAGCATGGCATTGTTATAATCTGGCTGGTCAGAAACGATATTGGCTACAGAGGTAGAATAAATTAGAGTTTTCAAGATATTGTCTTAATGGCTAAGTTGCGAGTGAAAGTATCAATGATGATGTTGTTAATAGTAATGATTGCTAATAGACATGATTATCTTTCATGTTAGGTGTGTAATTCATACTAATATAACTATCAATCAAGAAATTGTTGATTTCTGGGTAATGATGAGGAAATCAAGACTTTAAAATTAAAGAATATAATGCAATATAGTATTGATAGAACATATCCAGATTACAAATCACATGTAGGGGTCAATGTTAAGGCCATCATCCTGTAAACTGCATTGCATTTAGGAAAACATGATCACTGAAAGCTGAAGTTACCCAAAACGTCTTGAGATGTCATTAGAAGAATGAGTTGCACACAAAGAAGTGCAATTCCACTGTCCCACGACTTAATCAGACCAATGGCATTCATCAAAAAAAACAAACAAACAAACAAACAAACAAAGTTCAAGGCTTGCCTGTTCCTTCTGAAGATAAGCTTCTACCATCAGAGACCTAGGTCTGTTTTCCCAGTCATGCTTGACTGTGTTCTGTATTGGCCCATATTTGGATTAGGATCCAGAAATAGAAGTCTAGGATGTGAAAGGCAAACTCCCTCTCTTACTTTAGTAGATTAAGACAAAAGAACTAATTTTTCCAACTTCAAATTTATGCTCAGAGATTAACCTTACTAATTAATCCTATTTATGGGTAAAACAGAGGAGTGGTGGGAAAGAAAACCAGGCTGACAGTGTTTGTTTCATAATGTTACACTATGAACTTGGAGACAACATTCTGTATTAGGTAATATTTTTTAAATTTAGTTTAAGGATTAACAATATCATACCACATAGGGTATCTTGTGATCAACTTCACCTTGTCTTGACCTGATGCCCTCCTTTTCTTTCCAGCTTATCCTTTCTTCCTTTTATTTCATTTTATGTGTATGTATGTTTTGCAATTAGCTATAGGTGTCCTGTCCTCATCATTCTATTGGCTATATTGTATTCAGAAAAGAAATCAATTTCTGATTCTCTCAATCTTTCTGTCCCATTATATTCTCTTGTCCTTGGAGGAGGTGGTGTTGCTGTCCCTTTTGTAGCTAAGCACTCAACAGCCTAAGACTTTGACCAAGTATGTATCTGTGAATTTATTATTATTTATTTATTTATTATTGATACACAAAGAACATTCTATGAGCAAAATCAAGGGCTTTAGACTAAGCATATAAACATAAGTATTTAAATAAATTTGACTCCAGATCCAACTAGAGTTTTATAAATCAACATTAGTAAGTTTTCCCTTAGGACATATGATCTCTCCATCCACTATTTCTTGACCAGATTAACCTAAAGGTCATGAATTCGCTCTTGTGGAGAAAATCATATATCCCATCAGAAAGCAGTGTTACCCCCATAGTTGCCACACTAGTGTCTCACTTGTGGGCTGATCTTGTCTAACAGGCTGGTATTAAAGCATGCAAGGTTCAGAGCTAGTTAAGACCATTGATTACTTTTATTCTTGACAACCAGTATAATATAGTATGGTACTCCAAACACTAGCCTGCAGAGAGGAAGTTTTTAGTTCATTTGTAGTTTGATCTTTTTGTGTCCTATAGTAAAAGTATGTGCTCCCTTCAGCACTAGGATTTGTCAAGTAATATTTTTAAGCATACTTTTGTACACTTGACATTATTTTACAGTTGATCAACTCCTACCAGAGATTTTGTATGTTTGAAGCATCCCAGCATTAAGTTACCAGGTAGCACACAGTGAGAGGACTGTCCCTGAAACAGGGAGAAGGAGAAGGGAAAGTCAAATGTTCCTAATATAGATGGAAGAATTATGGCTTTTTGTTGCTAAAGAATTTCCTACAATTGTAGCGCATTGTCAAAATAAATGGAAGAGATGAGAGGTGGTTCTCTCCCAAGACTATTTAACAACAGGATAGAAGTTTAATGAGGAAATCATAATTCTATGAGACAACCGAAGCACCCTATATGACTCCTTCTGCTGTGTTGTTACTTCTTCGGAAGTTGTTGTTCACCCTTACACAATATGGTCAGTAATTATGGTCTTGAATCCTTTTCTAGTCCCTTTTTATTCTTTCTTCTCTGGAAGTTGTCATTCCACTTATTGTGCATCCTCTACCAAATGATCTTATTTCTGTGCCTCCCTTGCTTCTCAGGGAGAGAGCTGGATTGTGACTCTAGAATGCAGGGGCAGTCTTTCTCATAAGACTTCTACTAAGGTTTGTTTGAGGTATCAGGGCTTCTACCATTACACCACCACCACCACCATTCCAACCACCATATCCATCTAAGTTCAAGGGCCTTAATCATGTGTATATAGAGAGTAAGTTAGGATGTGGCTATGGGAGGCTGAAAAAGTACCTCCCCTTGCTATCCTTGTTCATGTATACTTCAGTTGTTATTGAAGTTAAAGAGACAGTTTTTAACTAGTTTATGTAATATCTCCATAGCACTTTCGATTGCTTCTTCAGTTAATGCAATGTTGCCTTTATAATTCTGGGTTAACACATTAATAACAATTGTTTGCAACTCTATCCATTTACCTCAAAATTTCATAGTTTATAAAACAGTAATCCTCATCGAAATTTCATTATCACTCTTCCCAGAAATAGGGAAAACAGACTTCAAATTTATATAGAAGCATAAAAGATAGGATATAGCTAAAGTAAGAAGGCTGGAGATAGTAATTTCCAAGTATTAGTAATAAAAATAGGCATTTGTTAATGTTATGAGCTGCTACGTCGAGTTCAGCTATCTGATTTTTTTGAGAAACCAGCATAAGACTGATCCAGATCCCCTGAATGTGGGTGTCAGTGAGGAGGCCTTGGCAATCTATGGGGCCTCTTCTAGTAGATCAGTATTTATCCCTAGCATAGGAATGGACATTGGGAGCCCCCTCCACATAGAGGGATACTCTCTCAGCCTAGACACACAGAGGAGGGCCCTGCCCCAAATGATATGACAGGCATTGAAGATCCCCCATGCTAGGGATCACCCTCCCTAGGGAGCAGAAAGGTAATGGGATAAGAGTTCAGTGGGGAGGCAGGGGAGGAGGGTGGGGAGAAGGAACTGAGATTGGCATGTAAAACAATCTTGTTTCTAATTTAAATAAAAATAGAAAGAAAAAATATTGATATAGGCAAGTATCTGAATAGAACTCTAGTCACTTAGGAGACAGTGCAAAAAAATCAGCAAACCAGACATTATGAAATTGAGTGGCAACAAGAGCAATCAAGTTACAATACAGCCTACTGAAGGAGAGAAAGTATTTGCCAGCTCTGCATCTGACAAATCTGACAAGTGATTAATATTTAAAGTATATAAA
Organism: Cricetulus griseus; assembly: GCF_003668045.3. NCBI lineage: Eukaryota > Metazoa > Chordata > Mammalia > Rodentia > Cricetidae > Cricetulus > Cricetulus griseus. The sequence continues at coordinate 160,654,205 of NC_048595.1, forward strand.
GAACTAAAAAAAGAGAAAACCTCAGGCAAAAAAGCTAATCAGTACAGGGCATAATGAAATTGTAGCTCAAATTCTAATTGGTATTAATAATAAAAACCCCAAGTCAGGTTTAGGGGTAAACGCTGAACGATCAGAAAATCAGAGCAACCATCCACTAATTCTTACCTCTTCCAAATCCTTCAACCAAATGCAAGATCCTGTCTCTAGGAATTCTCAGACCAAATGCTTGATCCTGTCCTATGAACTTCTCAGACTAAATGCAATGAGCGCCTGTCTCTTCCCACTTTATATACTTCTCTCCAGCCAGCCATATCACTCTTGTCTCTGCCACTTTAGTGCTGGGATTAAAGGCATGTGACTCAGAAGTACTGGGATTAAAGGTGTGAGCCACCACCACCTGGCTCTATTTCTCTTTCAGACTAGATCAATCTCGTAGAACCAAATGTGGCCTTGAACTCACAGAGATCCATCTGCCTCCGCTTCTTGAGTGTTGGGATTAAAGGTGTATGCCATCACTGCTTGGCCTCTATGGCTCTGCACTCTGATCTTCAGGCAAGATCTATTTGTTAAAGCACAAACAAAATACCACCACTATAAATATATGAAAATTGTTCAGTATCGATAAGAATCAGAGAAATGTAAATAAAAACTACACCAAGAATCCATTTTATCCCAGTCAGAATGACACTCATCAAGAAAATAAATAACATTGTTATGTGAAACCATAGACTAGTCCTATCACCATGGAAATAAAAATGAAGGTATGAGCTCCTTAACTATACTACATCTGTAACACTATACAGATTTAACAGGATGCATTATATATTTGTGTGTACATATACATGTGTGTGGTAAAATAATAATATCCAAAGAGAGGCCATCAGTTTGAGAGGAAGCAGGGGGGGGCATGGTAGGGGTTGGAGGAAACAAAGGAAAACAGAGAAATGATGTAACTATATTTTAATGAAAATAAATATGAAAATAATATAGAACCAAATCACATATTAAACCTGCCCTCAGTGATAGTTAGAAGAGTCAATAAATCAAATGCATATTCAAACAAATAAAATGTAATGTGATTTAAAATAATTAAAATAAAAATGAACTAGGTTGTACCATCCCAAGTCAACACATCACAATTCTTACATTAACATAATGTGACAGTATTCAAAATAGCTGATTTATGGATTCAACTTAGGTGTCCAACGTGGAGGTGGTAGGTAGAAAATGTAGTTTGTATGCACAGTATAATTTTGTTCATCCACATAGAATAATGAAGTTCTTCTAATTGTATTAAACTAATAAAACTGAATCAGAAGGTTAACCATCACAAGTCTGCTTTTATTTGTCGGTTTAAGGTATTACAGATCCATAAAATGTATTTTCTTATGATATGAAATTAGAAACAAAACTAGGAAACAAACAGGACTAATGACATGAGAAGAGGGAAATTAGACAGTTATAAGACGGAATACGCTTACTACAGTGCATTGTACTCTTACATAAAAATTGCCTTTTGTATTCCTAATAATAAAATTGTTAAAGATCTATTTATTCTGGCTGAATGTACATAAGTGTTTTGTCTGCATGTATGTATGTTCACCATTTGTGTGCAGTGCCAACTACGGTCAGAAGGAGGTGATGGAACCCCCGGGTCTAGGGTTCAAGCAGAGATCCTCTGGAAGAGCAGCTAGTGAGTTGAGCCATCTCCAGACCCTGTATATTAGCATTTTTAAGAAGACAACAACAAAAAGAATTTAATTAAAAAGAAAAATTGTTAACTGTATCTCAAGAACATATGGGAAAAGGATGAGTGGGGACAGGAAGTGGGAACCAAGCAGTTAGGTTTTCTATGGCAGAAACAATCACTTCATGCTAGATAAAGACTTCTGAATACACCAATCCATATTAGTTCCATTCTAAGCCTGCCAGTCCAGACTATAAACTATTAAATACCAGACATCCCTCCATTGAGTCAATGACCTGAGCTCTATGTCTTAACATTAGTAGCTCATCATATCATGTCCAGCTGGCCTGAGAATGATGAATACCCTTAAGTCTTCCCTTAGGGTAGAGGAAGTTCTTCCCTGTCTGCTGACATCGACACTATTGAGAATTGAGAGTATGGAATGACTCTTAGCACCTCTTCACTCTATGCATAAGTCACTCTGGGTACAGTTGTGTTCTCATTATTGTGCTAAATTCTCCCATCAGCTCTTTGTCTAGCTGCCAATCAATTTCCATATCATTTTCTTAAAATCAATAAGCAAAAGAAGCATAAATATTCAAGGTTAGAGAATTAGCAAGAAGAGGGGTAGCCAAGGCCACTGGAGGCACCAAGAGGATAATGGAAATCCCCTGTAGGTGAGCATTTTTAATAAACTTCACATACAGGGCCAGATCCTGTTGAAGTATTGTCTGAGACACACTATAGCTAGAATCTGAGTTAAATTATCTACCTCGAAGAACACCAGGTAAAGGCCTTTTCAGGTTGTAATTGAGGATATGTCACCAAAGGTATAGAATTTCTTTCCTATAACCATTAAAACCAAGCAGCCAGGAGTGACAAAGAACGTAGGGTAATTTACTGCAGATACTTACTGAATTAATTTATACTCAAGAGCTATAGCAGTAAAAGGAACTTTCTGACAGGGAAATTTGAAAGATTATATAATTGAGCCAGAAATTCTGAATGTCAAATCTTACCCTCAGAGATGTGTTTTCAGGGATGATGCTTTGGAAAACCTTACAATCTGTTGGCTGTCCATAAGGAAAAACATGCATATAAATACAGTAGTAACTTCCTCTTTAAAATCAGTACTTACCTTATGTGAAATCAAGGTGCAGGTGAGAAGAATAGAACTGGTCTATTCTGACCTTCAGAAGAATCCCAACCCAAATTGTCAAAGGGCCAGTCTCCTCTCAGGCCTTCTTGATTGGTTAGTTCCAGGTTCAAATCCCATCGCAAACATGCAGTGTTTTTGTTTGTTTGTTTGTTTGTTTGTTTGTTTTCTGCTTACACTAAGTAAATGAACTTCTTGGCCCAATGAAATAATACCAGTTGCTAGCTCAGTGGATTGCTGTGAGGATTTTATTAAACAAGTAAAGTATTCAAGAAGTAGCCAGGGATTGAATTTGTACCCGATGGCATTATCATTATTTCGGTTATTAACATTCTCATAAATGTTGCATTCTCAGATTGCAGTGAACTTGGGGTTTTATCCACATAGAACTTCCCATTTAAAAGTTTTTTTCTTTTTGTTTTTCTACTGCTCTATATAATTATGAACTTCTTTAAAAACTTTTTTACATATTAAATGGGATATACTAAAACGAAATACATTTTGTTAGAAAAGGAAGAGCACCGGATGGCTTTCAGAACAAGTATGTAAACCTAGTCTAACCTTGAGGATACAGACAAAAGACAGAGCATGCCTAATCGCTTCCTAACTTTTCATATACAAATCATCTTGACTACAGTTTTCCATAGATTGCAGAGGGAAAAAAAAAAACATATCTTGTCAGTTTTTGTCCTTAAGGATTCTCTGGGGTCTCTTGATTACTGCTGAAGTATTGGGAGTATCTCAGCTTCGTTCATTCATTCCAGTCTACCAAAGTAGGAACATTTCCTGTGTAAAGAATCTCAGATTTGGCCGCTGGTGCCACAGTGGTAGAAAGCTAATGACATAATGCCACATCACTCCCCAATGACTCATTCTAGGTGAAATTCAAGCCCATTCATGCACACCCATGGGCTTCCATTCATCCCTTCATCTCACCCTGTAATGCATCTCTGTATGTCTAACATTGGGAAAGACATTCCCTGGAGACTTTTCTATGTTTTTGCAGTCAATTAAAGTGAATTCAGTGTGAATGACCTGGGAAGGAAGAGAAGTACCATTAATTAAATTTTGTGCTTGGGCAACACAGGCTTAACTAGGAAAAGCATCACTCTTATTGTTTAAAATACAGTTGTCCCCTAGGAATGGGAATGCTAACCCCAACAACTCACTTTAATTTTGGAAAGTGATAAGAGTAGGACAAAATTAACTCTGAAGTTCTTCTCTAGCAAATGTTTTGCAAATTTCCCATCAACAGATAATAAAGAGAAACTCATACACATCCTCCATTAATACCACATTAGAAATAATATTGTCATGGAAATTCTATTTAAAATATTGCCTCAGTAACTGGCCTGCAGCTCCTATGATGGGATTGCGGCAGGCAAGAGCTCATATGCACTGCAGCAGAGGCACAAAAAGGGAGACAAATCTAAAAATGTAAGTTAGCTGAGGCACCAGGAAATGAAATTTAAAAACAGCCCACATTAGATGTCATTTCTTCTCAGGCTTCTGCTCCTCTGAGGGTCAACAGAAAACATTTGAATGCTTTTGTTATGTTTTAGAAAGACAGAGTGGAGTCTTTTAATCTCCAATTATCCATTTATCAGAAATCCAAATGCAGAAAGAAAGGTTATTAATACTGTGGATTTTATTTCTAGCTTTATCTTATAGTGAGGGTACTCTTGCTAATATGTTAATGTTCCTCTCAGTAAATATGCACTGGAGAGAAAGGGGGCAGGGAGGAAGATAGGGAGGTAAGAGAGAGAGAGAGAGAGAGAGAGAGAGAGAGAGAGAGAGAGAGAGAGAGAGAGAGAGAGAGACTTCATTGGTGTTTTGAATTTTGAAGAAGATAGGGAAGGTACTAGAAGGATTTGGAGCTGAACCTTGCTAATTCTATTGTGAAATGCCGGGTGTTCACCATAAGCCAACCATTCCTTCAATGTTTGTCATGGTTCATAAAAGAGATGGAGAGCTTCATTATATCTGAGTTGATTGTGTGTAATTTCTATCTGTGAGCAGGAGCTACAGCAGCGGCAGAACAGGTTGGCAATCTAGTCATTATTTTGCTCTGTCAAATGAAGGGGAAAATCAGTTCTCAGGTAAACTAAAAAAAGATTTGTGTTTGGTTCTGTGCCCTAGATTCAGAATGTTGAGGGCATATCTAGAAACAATTAATTACACTACTATAAATCTCCAGATAAGGAAACAGAGTTGTCAGGAGGACATCACATTTGCTCATATCGATGGAGTGAGGGGTAAGTGGAAGCAATGACTTCCTCCAAGGATTCCTGATTTCTCTTCTAATGCTCTTAATCCAAGTGTGACATTAAACTCCAGCAGAAATATGAGGCTCCAGTGACATAACTCTAGAAAAATTTGAACTACGAGGATTAGAGTTGACTTATCAGCACCAAGAGGAAGCCAGAGAAAACAAAGAAGCAACCGCTTTGAAAGATTAGATGGTTGGCAACAAGTATTGTAAAACCTGGGAGAAGACAGTATACTTTCCCTAAAAGTGAGAGGAATCCTGATAGAGTCCCATTTGTTCAATGAGTTAAAGAATTGGGGATGAAAGATTATCAAGATCAGAGAAACTGGAACTTTGAGGCCATAACTTTTCAAAGGAGAGGAAAATGAAGGAAGCCTAGAGCTTCACCAGTCTACAGAGGGAGCATTGCTTGATATGTGTGCAATTAAAACTTCACAACATCTATTTGAGGAAGGAGAGACTCATAGTTGAAGATTGCCAGAGTTCAGATTGTGTAAGTGAACATATAGTGTTGGCAATTCAGTACAATTGCCCTTTAATGCTATGTTCCACTATTCTTCGTTTTCATTATTTTCTATTTGTGTTTGGGTTGGAATAACACATTGAAGTATGATCAAGTTTCTTAATTCCTTCACCTTGATGAAATCTATTGATGAACTCAACAGAATTCATCTCTATTACCATATTTTCTAGATTTCTACAATTTCTTGTTGCCTATTATAATTTTCATCTCTCAACTAAAATTTCTCATCTGTTCAGTCATGTCCTGTTTGGAACCAAATTGCTTAGTGAATTGATTGAAGGAATTTTGAAGCCTGTATTATAATTCCAACATCTAAGCAATTTTTACTGTTATTCTGCGGATTACTTTGCTTCTTGATAATGACTTTATTTTATTTTTGTATATCTCCTATTTATTTAAATAAATAGAGAGACTGGAGTAAATATAAGTCATGCCTAGGCATTTACATGCTTCAAATTTCTTTAAATTGCTTGGGGTATAAGATGGTTTCCCTCACTTATTTCATCTTGGTTTCTCCATTCAGCATAATTCACTGGAGAATCATTGAGGTTGTATGAATGAATAATTTGCTAATTTTTGCTGAGTACTATTCCATAGTATGAATGAAATATAATTTGTATACTGTATAAGCCATAGGACATCTGGATTATTATTTGTGATCTATCATGTATGAAGTGCTAATGGGTAAGCAGAGCTGGGAAGTGGATTTCAGAGTCTCAGAGAAGAAACTTATGTCATGTGACTTGACAAACCACGGGAGTTGAAGAAATGGTAATTATTATATACTTCAGCATCTGGGGATGAGCTGTTTTTAAACTGTGGTGATGTTGCTGCCTTTTATAGATTTAGTCGTAAGCAGCAAAAATATTTTAAACTATATCTAGTTTGCAATATATGGAGATCTCGGCATCTATAATGCTTTAACTTTAGGGTTGCTTATCTACTGTTGGTCATTCTCAGAAGGTCCGCTCTCTGTTGCATGAGTGGCTTATCCTATTATTTAGGTTTTATTTGCCTTTTAGTGCATCTCATCTTTCCAAAGACTCTCCCTGACCACTGACCCAACAGCTCAAGCATGTTTCAATACTTTTGTATTTTGTAACATTGCTCTTAGCAAGTATTATCTCATATTATTTGTATTTGAGCAGAACCCCAAGCAGTGTTCCACATCTGGCAGGGGCCCAGTACAAATATACAAGTAAGGAAAGCTGTCTGATGTATAAGTCAATAAATATTTAAATCAGAAGACCAATATAATAGCACTAAAACTTACAGCACCTTAACGTATACTAATGAGGATGAACAATATTGTGAAAAATTTTTTTCTTTGTTTTATTTGAATTACAAACAAAATTGAATTGAATCCCTCCCTTCCTCCCCTACCACTCCCCCAACTAAAACCCTACCTATCGCATATCCTTTCTTCTAATCTACACCTGACTCAACCTTTCTGATCCCTCATGACCTCTGCCTATAGATAAAGTGTGCATTGTTTTCATGAAAAGGGGACTTGCAATATAATTCTTCCTTGCAACCATCAGCAATTAACCTTTATGGTTATGGACTTACAGAGTCTTTCCTAGCCAATACCAGACAAGGAGGTAGCCTACTCCTGGTTCTGTGATTTTTATCCAAAATCATTGTAGTTCTTAGAATGCCTATTCTTACTTATGCAGATTGCCTTGTTTAAAAAAAGCTTTAACTACCATCTTTCCTGATCTTCTAGTTTAATTTTTTTAATCTCCAAATCTGTAAGATACTTGAGGGTTAACAATATGTAATGAAATCTTTACATACAGTTTAGGCAAGATCTCTGAAGGTCAACCACCATTCATTCAGTCCATGTAAGCACCAGATAGTCTTGGGTGGCCAAGGGAATATTTGAAAGAAAATGTAAGATCTAATACAAAAAAGTAACTCAACCCTTCAATCAGTTGTTTTGTCAACAGAATGATGTTGGGTGCAGTGGCATGGATAGGAAATTAGATGTAAAAACATCTAATCCTCCATAAACCACAGGCATCTTCAATGTGCTATCTTCCTTTCTTTTCTGGAGTGTTACTGCTTCCTGGGGCCACTAGATATCTCCTCACCCCTGATAGTCTTAGTGTGACTAGTTTAAGTTGTTCATCCCAACTGAGGTTCAAGGCGGTAAAGGGACATGTTTTTGCTTGCCATGGTTTCTGCTTGATCACACTTTCTGTTTCTGACAGATTCTAAGCTAATACCATGGCCCTTTTATTCCATCAGCCTTAGCTGGGTTCAGATAGGGCCCAAGGTTGCATGAATAATTCCCACCTCCAATGTAAATGGCACACCAAGCATGCTTTCTGTCCCAAGAACAAGTGTTTTTCATTTGTGTTGTTTTATCATTTATGCCTTTTTGTGAACTCTTGTCCAGGCTTCAAATCATTCACAATCTCACCAGCACAGCATTTGACTTTCTGCTATTTGTTTTTTCCAAGGGACTAAACTCAACCAAAATCACATCTGTTTTGCCCTTTGTCTGCCTTGCAATTCTCACCTCTCTTTTTGTTTGCTTTAACACCAAATAAACTTGATAGACATGCTCGTTTAAGTCATTCTGATCTACTAAAGACTTTTATATCACATAAAAATCATGTCTCACCATGGGATTCAGCCAACCCACTAAATCCCTGTATCAATCCCAAAGTCTATGTTGAATCAACCACTTTCTTAATCCTCCTGTGAACATAGTTTTATCCTACTCTGGGCAATAAATACTGCCTCTCCCATGCCTGCCACGTCTCTACTGTCTATGTTATGCATGGAGACTCTCCAGTTAGCTGAGGTGCCTAAAATTCATCCATACAGTTCTAGGGAGGCAGGTTTCCTGAGTCATCACCAATGCTGGGGTGGGATTTTCAGTGGTGTTGCTGCCTTTGAACCATCTATGCTGCTGTAAGTAACCTTTCACACATATTCTTGTCAATGAACTCAGTGGCTCACAAAGCTAGACTTGGGTAGAATCATGTCTTTGGTCTATCTTCATTGTCCTATTTTGGGTGAATAAATGGCAAACACACTTTTCACTTTATAGGTAGTAACTTAAATCTGGCATGGGATAGATAGACATCATTTTTGCAACATAACATGTTCTGGAAATGACCCTGTATGTCCTGCTAGTCTACACCCAGGCTTTATCCCCTTCCTTATTCCATTAATTTTCTAGGTATTAGTTGTTGGTAGAAACAGGTTTCAACTACTTCTTATCCATTATGAAGCAATCTTGTGCTGGATGGATTGATTATTTATAGGACGCTCAAGAGATGAAGAGGGCAGTTTTTGAATGTTGAACTGGGCTGATATGATATATATATATATATATATATATATATATTATATTTTGCTGGATTCTTGTCTGGTCTTCTGGTTTATTATGACATGTTTATTTGCAAGTTTTCTGAAGGATTTCATCTAGATGTCGGGCAAACCCTACTCTTTTTGTGCCCCTCATTTTTGTCTTTTGCACAATAGATGCTTATTGCCTTGATTCAATTCTGTTTATCTTCGTAACCTGGGAAGATTATGAAGCTGGTTTTTTATACCAGTTTTGCGACTTCTTGCTGTGGTTTTTGTCAATCTTTTTTTTCTTTCAATCTTTTAATGACCAAAGTCAAGTAGAAAGTGATTCAGTAGGAGAAAAACACATTTATGTCAAAGCAAAGGCAGATTGATCAAGTAAACTTGTCTATGTCTAGGCAAATTTAAGGAAACCATTCTTAATTAACCATTCTCTTTAACCCTAAATCTGTGAGGCAAGGATTTCTCCACAGTTCTTCTTGCCCTCTGGGGTAATCACTTGAGAAGTGGCTTCTGCCATTGTTGATTGTATTCCAAATGGTACGTAGGTGACACTTAGTACTACATAGTTCTCTATTTGACTTCATCAATTGCCCAAGATTAGAAGTAATGTGTTGTGTAGTTGCTTAGCATTATCTTCCACTCTTGTTTGTTTGATATATCTCCTGGGAGTGGGTTGCGGGAAGTTTAAGGCTGCTTATCTACAAATTCTGCAATCTCTGCTGTCATCCCAGATACATAGATCAGTAGCATCAAGTAGAATAACATAGTACAGCCACAGTTTTTTTTTAAATTTAACTCCAAAACATATTCTAAACTGTGGCTGCTTTAAGTAGAGGCTATAATCTCTATGACTTTTTTTCTTCGTGCATATGCCTGAATTTCTTCAAGCGCCAGATGAAAAGATAAATCTCATTAGAAAACCCATCTAATTGATGTAAACAGGTTATTGGAGTGAGGTAATTAGGTTGGATTGATGAATTTAGGAGCCATCTCCGGTCCAAGGGTATGGCTTCATGTAAGGGATACCAGTATACACAAGAAAGGTGGCACGAGAATCAGTCACCATGCTAAACTTCCAAATCTGCTCTGGGTGCCCAGGTTTGGTATTTGGGCTGCAGCAACAAAAGCTCGAGCTCTCTGAGGAAAAGTAGATACAGGTGGACAAGTATTATGTCAACAGGGACATATATCCCAGCCTAGATGTGTGGGAAGAAGTGAGATGGAGCATAAGGACAAAGTAGGATCCACAGAGAGCCTCTGTTGTCTTCTACTTGCACTGTAACTACCAAGAAGCTTTGCATGCTTCCTATTTTCCCCAAGAGTTTCTTTCATGTAAACCAATCATTTCATTCTTCAATTTTTCTTTAATTTCATGTTGTTTTGTGCTTTTCTCCCCATTGTTGTTACCTGTATGCTGGAACAAGAATCCCTGCCAACTTCTAATATATCCGTAGTAGTTGCAGCTTATGTTTTGAAATCGTATCAAACTGGAGTAAAGGTTGTTCTCCCCCCTCCTCCGTTATCTCTCTTTGCTTGTTTTGTGCTTATGAGCAAGAATGAAAGTGAAAAAGCAATATTTTCCTAAAACAACCCAAGGCAAGAAACCACTAGGTACAAATCATTGATTGCATGCCCCCTCGTGGGCTCGTTATCCTATTGACAGTTTGTCTGAGATACAAATTAATGCTGTCTGTTCTAGGAGAAATATTATATTCATTCAATGTTGAGTAAATCCATATATTAAAGCCAAACATTGATAAATAATGTAGGCCAATAAACCAGAAAAGGCCTATTTCCACATTTCCTAGAAGAGTGACAGCATGTTAGTATTTTTAACGGTTCGCGATACTGCCATCTCATATGTGTGAGTGATGTTTCCGTGGTTAAGTCTCTGATTTATTAATTAGGATGCAGTTTCCAGTGTGCTGATGTTACCCTGAGTTGAATGATAAGCACATATTTTAAATATGAGGTTTGGCAATTGCACAGTATTTTAAGTTGGCTTGGAATATGTAAAGGATAAAAAAAATCTCTCAGGGGTACAGGGGATTCAGATCGCTTCCCAGTGAACTGGCAGTTTAAACACAAAATTAGCATTTGTTTTCTAAGGACGAAGCACGGCAGCATGTGGCTTTTAAAGCAATGTTTCTTTAGAAAACATTTTCTTTTTCCTTGAAAACCTTCCATTCCACTGGTCCTCACTACTAAATCCAAATCTAAATATTTGGAAGATTACTTTCCTAGGTGTATTTGAACTGAGACAGCAGCATGCATGAGGAGGATTTTCATCAACTACTTTCTGGAAGGCAAGTTTCTTGCTAAGACTTTCTTAATTAATGTCTATATCCTTGGAATTACCGTTTATTCAGGTAAAACCAGTAACCACTCCCTGTTAGTTATATTTTGTTTTTGTTGCTGTTATTGCTGCTCCATCGCTATTTGAAGTCTATGACTTCCAGCCACACTCCTCAGCTTTATTTATTTTTCATGGTTTCTCAATTCTTACGAAATCAGTCTCACAATTTGCTAATATATTGCTCAGTTTTGGAAATGGGAAAAGCCGGAACACAAGAGTTGATGTTTTCTGGTGTAAGGGTCTTTCCTCGGTGAGTACATGACTGCTAATTGGTTGTTCTTGATTTATCATCCCATCAAATTTAAGTATAACATCAAAATAAAGATAGACTAATTTGTAATGTTTGCAATTTGCCCATGTCTTATCTTTTAAGTACCAACAAAAAGTCAATAGAAGGCATCAGTTTAGACAACAGCAGGAGTTTCTTGGTCCCACAGAATGGTACTTTTTGGGAATGTAGGAAATAAAAGCAGTGGTACCTAAAGTTTCTGGATGCTAAGGAAGCTGAGGAGATGTTCTGTCCCCAAGTGTGCTAGCTGGGTTTGCATCAACTTGAAGAGAGAACCTTTATTGGGAAAATTCTCCCACTAGGTTAGCCTGTAAGTAGTAAGCCTATGGTTCATTTTCTTGGCTGATGATTGGTTCAGAACGACCTAGCTCACTGTGGGCAGTGATACCTCTGTGTTGATGGTTCTGGGTGTATAAGAAAATAATCTGTCTAAACCAATAAACAACATTCCTCCCTGGCCTCTGCATCAGTTCCTCACTTTAGGTTCCTGCCTTGCTTGTGATCCTGTCCATGCTTTTAAAATTTCTTTGGCCACCTCTCCACATACACAACTGTACTATCTGGCAACTCTCATATGGACATTAGAATCCAGAGCACAAACAGTCTGGCATTCAGTGGGCCATGAGGCTCTTTCAAAGGGTCTTCCTTGAACCAGTTGAAGGGAGTTCCTCCACTATCCTCCCAGACTTGTTTGAAGTGAGGAAGCTGATTCTAAACACATTGTTTGTATACCTCTGTGGTTTCAACATCGATGCTTCATTATTCACCAGAGCCAAGACAAGACTATTTCTACCATAATTCATGGAGGTTCCTCAGGATAATTTTGTTTGTAGGAGTTGATACATAGTCAATACCATTAAGAACAATGTTTGCCTTATGAAGAGATTCTCACAAACCTTTGTCTCTCTAACCTTTCCACATGAGCACCCTATTTTGGGTTACCATGGAAGTCTTAAGCTATCAGTCACAGAGGGGGGAGATGACTACAAGCTTCTTACATATTCTTTTTCTATACCCCTTTATTGTTTTACTTGATTTACCAAAAAAGAAGAAGAGGTGATAGCATAGGATTGCTCAGTCAATAGGTGTTTAAAACAATTTGATCCCTGATTAATGAAATCTACAAATTGCTATGTCCAATTTTACAAAAGCTATTGAGTGTTTTCTATTTGTCCAAAAAGATATAAAGCCTATAATCTCTCTCCAAGGATGTCAGTGAAGCAGATGCTTAAAGGGAAACATCAAGCTGAAACAGCACAAGGATGAACACACACACAAACACACAAACATACACACAAACACACACACACACACACACACATATGCACATGAACACACACACCACACATACACACATACCACACACATATATACACACATACACACATATACACACAAACACACATACACACAAACACACACACACATATACACATGAACACACACACACACCACACACACACACACACACACACACACACACACACACACACACAGAGGGGGGAAGATAGAGATAGCTATGAATGGAAAGAATAGAGATCTGATGTCAGAATAATTAATCTATTTGGGTCAGAGATCTCCCAGGGTAGAATGTAGGCTATCATAGTGAGTATACTTAGGAGGTAAGTAAATACATGAGTTATAGTTTGTTGGGGTGTAGGATTGAGAAGGAGTGCTAGCATGAAAAACCTTAGAAAAAGTGAAGATAGAAAAGGCATTTTCCCATGAGAAAAACTATTGAACACATTTTGTATACTAGAATTTCATATTTGCTATATATCAATGCAAACAAAACAAAGTCACTTGCTGAAATAGTCATATATCCTGATAGCATGGAGATATACAATAAGCAAAATATTCTGTATTCTATGACAGGAATAATGGAGCCATCAAAGATCTCCGTGAAAAAGGAGGACTTCAAAACAGAGAGCAAAAACATAAAAGCAAGACACCAAGATGGTGTTGGAGGAAGAACCTACCAAACAAAGTTAACAGCATCAACTAAGGCCCTGAACAAACAAACTAATCATCTTTAAAAACAAAACAAAAGAAAAACAAATAAAACTGGCATGTGAGTTGAGAGTGACTACAGATTGTTTCAGTGGTAGCCATGGCCACTTTAGACCTCCGTAAGAATTTTAGTTTACAGCGATATAAATGGGAAAAAGTAAGACATGCTATGATTCATATTTAAGTTACTCTTTGTCACTGCTATTCTTAGTGTAGTTATCACAGTAAGTCTTTTGGAGGCAAATAAAGAGGAAAGAATGGGATGTATCTGAAAAATGCAAGTAGGTCACTATTTCTGGAACTTAAAATATCTTGAGGCATAGAAACAATGAAAGAAGACAAAGCGTGATGAAAGATGAAGTTTTTATCTTTTACTAAGGTGCTCCACCTCAGTTTGAGTTTTCTTTCTTTCATATATATATATATATATATATATATAATATATATTATATATATATATATATATATATATTTCATATATATATCAATATCAATATATATATATATATATATATATATATATTGATCTTTAAGTCAAGAAATGGGCTAGTCTATGGGGACTTTAAAATATTACAATGATGTTACAAGGTTGAAGAAGGTTAATACTGAAGTCAGAATGTGAATGTTGTCTAGGAAAAACAGTGACTACATGAATGAAAGATATAGTTAAGAGGGAGGGATAACCAAGGACTGACTTTAGAGCTTTTCAGAAAATTTGCTTTTTTATGTTTTCTTGTTTTTCATTTTTTTGGGTCGGAGGGACAGGGTTTCTCTGTGTGGGTTTGTAGACCAGGCTGGTCTCGAACTCATAGAGATCCGCCTGCCTCTGTCTCCTGAGTGCTGGGATTAAAGGTATTCGATTGAAGTTAATTATGAAGAAAAATTGGTCTAGTTGCTGCCAGAGGTTTCAGAGCATTTCCATTTACCCAGCCATTATCTAAGAGTTTACATTTCCATGCTTCCTAAGTCAGCTGCAAACACACTGTCTTTCAACCTGTCTGTTTAGAAGAGGAAAAAAGGGAGGGTTCCTTACAGGCATAGCAGTAACCTATCTTTACCTGTATGGACCTTGGAACAGTCCATTTCTGATCATTTCCTGTCCTGTTTTAAAATCCACCTAGACTGCGTTACCCATCCAGAAAGTTTCCTGTTCTGTGTAGATGCTACTTTAATTCCCTAGCTTGATGTATGAAGACACAGTTATCGCTGCAACGGGATTTTTCCATATCCTTTCCATCAAAGTTATGGCTCTAGCCTAACAGGAACTTCGCTGGAAATGAATGCTAGAAATCATAATGGCATTTGTTTCACGTGGCTTTATTTAGGGAAATGCTATCTGGAACATGAAATAAGGAACTGTCCTAGAAAGGTATAAACAACTGAATACCATAAAGTCATGTTTTGGTGTCAAGAATATTGTTTTGTGGTAATAGATTCATGATGTTTTTATTTGCAATCCATCCTATCTTCTTTAATTTTACTTAAAAATGAATGTGTTGACTTCATTATCAAGTTAAAGATTGCTAAGGTGATTAAGCTTTTCTATTTTATATGTAAACAGGAGTCCTGATGATAGCATTAGAAATGGTATCAAGAGAATATAACTCTATTTCCCTTTGTTGCTCATTCAAACTACTTTGATTCAATGCACAGTTATAGAGAATCTCCTGTTTATAAGATTCTACTTGGACACTCTATCTATTCAATGATGAATCATGGGGTACAGTTCCTCTGCTCAGCATTGTATAGCCAGATACAGAATTGTACAAAATATGAATATAATAAAGATTCATCAAATACCATGAGATGCAAATACTGTGAACCTGAAGGAAGAAAGGGATTAATTCTTGCTGTACTTACAGAAAAGTGGATTTAAGTATCTTACACAGGAATCAGCACTGGCTGATAGTGGGTGCTGAGAGAATGTCTAATTATGAAAATTGAATGACTGACATGCTGTAGGCATAAAGTCTGAGTGCTAAAATATTGAGTAAATGGAATAAGAATATTCTAGACTAGTAAGAAATAGAGGAGTAAATACCAAATTAAGAATTATTACAGCATAGTTGAGAGCTCAGGAATGCTGTGCAAATCAGTGGTTTTACAATGTTGAATGGCACAGTGCTGGAGAGAAAAAGGAATCATCCTTGATCAAATACTTCATTCCCTTCCAGGGAATGATAGTCAGCAACTGTTCTAGACTGGAGTGCAGCCTAGTGGCATGAAAGCAAATCAGGGGAATGGTGGAAAGATTAAGGCTAATGATAAGTGACTGACTGAAGATGATACTTACGGAGGTAGTAGCTTCAGTGGAAAATTTAAAGGGATATATTTTACAGGTATTTCAGGAAGATAATTTATAGGCTTCAGTGATTTCCTGGATATGGGAATTGTAGGTGCAACTGAGAATGAACATGTCAGAGCCTGTTAACTGAAATAAGTAAGCACTTGTTCCTAAGGAAAATAAAAGCCCCTCTAAATGAAGAAAATGTATTCATTTGGTTGGCTGATTGATAAAACAGCCACTCTTGCAAATTTTAATATATTTTAAAGTAGTTATTCATGGAGAAAGATTCAAAAGTATCTTTAGACATGTTCTCTGTCTTCCTCAAAATATGCATCAATTAGGATGGGCTTTTACCCTCTTCCCTTCCTCAGGGTTTCAGAGTGTGTGTGCTCTGGGGGCATGAAAATACTTGCTAGGCACCTGTTTCTAAAACATCTCAGAAAGAAAGGCTAGACACGTATAAAACAATTACAAAAATTATTAGCCCTGTAGACATTCAGATTTCAGTCATTGCAAGATCACCCTGCAATCAGCCGTTAGTGGTGCTCTTTGGGTAGTGTATTCATTAGTCAGTTCCTGAGCATCGCTGATACTTAGTCAAAAGGCACTGACTCTAACTCATCTCAGCTCCGATAATTTAGGTTTAGTTGTATATTTTAATTACTTGGTACTAATGTAAGGTTTTTGGAGGCCTATAGCCCATAAAGGAGTTATAATTTTTAATAGCACATGCAGTAGAAAATAAAAGTCAATCTCTACATTTATAGGAAGCTCTTTGTGATTCTAAAAGAAATGAACAACTTTTTCCTAACAGATCAGCCAGTAGATTTTTCATATGAGTGAATTTCTTTTAACAGATAAGAACCTTTAATGCCATAAGACTCCCCATTGCTTTTGTCATTCCCTTCGTCTAAAGGTTGTCCCCATTTCTTGAAGCTCTATTTATTCTTGGAAAACTGCTTACTCACATTAACCCTCCCTCTAGACATCTCAAGGTTGCTCCCTTGTTAGAATAAAATTACATCTTAATAGTAGTTGGTACTTTAAGATTTATAGAGCATTTGGCTACCCTTTATCTCATTATTCTCTTAACAGTCTCTCAATGTTGTGATACAAAGCCCACATCCATTATGGGAAAATTATCTTTCTCAATAGGCTATTGAGGCAAAGAGATATTTGAAAATTGAGGCCCTCGTATGAACAATATCCACTAAGGATAAAGATTGCCTATAGTGTGCGGCTCTGAGGGAGAAATAAGGATCTCCTCAGATGTAGGATGCACAGGGAATTAAGGAACAGGTCTTGAGTATAACCACTTGGTTTCAAGCTCTGGCTCAGCCATTTAGCAGTTGTATATTTCCCAACGTGTTCATTCCCCCAACGGCATAATCACAGGATAAACAGGATGGATATATGCAGCATGTAGAACAATGTTTTACACTCAACATTATAGCTCTCTAAACATCAGAGGGCTATTTGGAACTGAATAATAATACATGGATGTCCACAAAGGAAACTCTCATTACTGATTGTCACACTATCTTCAAAATTATCTCCTAAATAGCTTCATCTCCAATAAGTAATCCTCTAGTAAAATTTTACTGAAAAGTCTGTAAACAGGAAACTTCATCTTCATATGCTCCCACTCCTAGCTTGAGACTTTAAGACTCATTTTGGAGATAAGTATTAATTCTCTTTGGTCACAATCACTTCATATGTTTAGAGGTCACTCCTCTTAGATTTCATTACCGCATATATCCACCCTTGTTTTTAATATAAAATTCTTTGTACTGCTTCCTCCAGTGGCAATATCTCAGTGCAATACCAACACTAAGATACTAATATTTGCACAAGACCAATAACAAAGCTGCAGGCTTTATTTAGAATTTACTCACTTGGCTCTCGGATCTGATCCTGGGCACTACTGAATTATTGTGATGATTTGTTGCTCATTTTTTCACTGTCATGACCTGGTTGTATCTAAAGAGACATTTTATAAAGTGACTCACAGCTTGGACTTTTCCTATGCAACTTTCACATTTTAGCTTAGGCTAATGCTAAGATAGAATTTTTATTGTGTGATTGGTGCTACATGCCAGTAGGTAGATGTTGCTTTATATACACCTAGAGATCTACACCTAGCTAGGATGAGCTAGTTAGGATGATCCTTGCTAGGATTTTCTACTCTTACCCTCTTTCCCTGTGCATGTACTATTAATTAGAAGCATGTCACTATTCCAATCCACTTTCTGTCTCCTAAGGAGTGTTTGAACATGTGTTAAAGCTAGCCTGGAAGTTTAAGACATATTTTGGTAGCACAATCTGAGACTATAGTGATATCTAATTCCTCTTTAGAGGCTCGCATAACTATATGAAGATAATAGAAGATCTTCATAGCAGTCTTCTCTTTCTTAAAAATATTTTAAAATCATGAATTCAGTGTTAGACTACTGAGGTTATATATTTTATCTTGTGTGAGAATTAATAGTTTGCACACATATGTTCATAACTAGGAAATTCATGATGGCTTGAAACCAAAATCAATTCAGTTTAATGATCATTATGGTAAGAACAATATAAGTTGTGGGATAATCCTATGAGGGAATACTATATCCCAGGGAGAAAAAAACAGATGGTATTCTATGGAGCAACATATTCCTGTAAGTCAAAGTGAGTGAAGGAATATTTTCATTTTACTCTATTTTTGTTAAATTCAAAATCATAAAATACTTGTTCATGTTGTTATTAATAGGGTAATTAATATGCTGAAGAAGGAAATCCCTAGGAAGGAAGATTTCCTAGTTAGAGAAATCTACTTAATTTACAAAATTATTAACTTGTGCACTTTAATATAATTTGTAAAATTTTTCAGTTTTTTTTTGTGTGTGTTTATTTTCAAGATTGCAATTTAATCACAACACTTCTCCATCCTCTGTCCTCCCTTCATAGCTTATCATATACCCATCCCTACTCTTCTTCAAATTCATGGCCTCATTTTTAGTAACTGTTAATGCATATTTACTCTATGATAAGAGCCTTTTCCCAGATTGAGTGCAGAGTAAGTAAAAGTGAACAAACTTACTGACTGGCATTTAGTAACATGATCTGTTCTTAAGCAGTAGACTTGACTCATGAATTCTTTGTCTTGTTCTCCTTGGAAATTTAAAAGTGTACTTTCCCCTCTTAGTTATTCTTGGAATAAGGCCAAATCCAATCCAATTTTGTCTTTATAAAAATTTACTATTGTTTTCTAACATCTTTTGTATGTTTTTTTTGTTTCTGATAAATCTTTGGGTAAAATCATGGTTAAGAGGCAATATTGTTCACAGAAATGGAGGAGTTTTTTCAAGAATGAAATAACCTTTGCTACTGTATGACCCTGATTCAATGATAAATCAGAATTCACTTCATTATTTCACTATTTCTTTATGATTCAGTGGGTAAGAGTGCTTGCCATGCAGACATGAGGATATGACTTGTAGCACTGTGTAAAAGCTGAGTTTAGACATTGAGACACATAATCCAAATTTGTTTCCTAGCCAAGCTGAAACCAGAGCACTCAACTGAGGGACTCTGTCTCAGGAGAATGAAATGAAAAGAGGTAGAGCTGGATACCACTCTCTCTCTCTCTCTCTCTCTCTCTCTCTCTCTCTCTCTCTCTCTCTCTCACACACACACACACACACACACACACACACACACACACACCTACATTCCAAGATAGTTATAATTCTCCACTCTCTGTTTGTATACTTGAATTTTGAGGTGAAATATGCCTATTTGAAATAAGCCTATTTTATGGCATGAAACAATATCATAAATAGAATAGGACAAGGAACCAGGGCTATAAGACACTCAATTCCAAGTATCTCACTATGAATCCTAGATTGTTTTCAAGCTATGGTTGTTCAACTGTTTTGGCTTTGCAAGCACTGGGGATCAGAGGTCAGCAACCATTACACTGGCAAGCATGACTTCATTTTGATTCTGAAAACTTCCCTGTCCCCCAAGGGCTGTCTCTAAATGATATTTTCTGGAGACTGTTCAGATTAGCTATCTGGTAGTTCCTCTTCACCAGGTTAAGATCTGTCTTATTTGGTCTGATCTGATGCCCTGGTTGGGGGTGGGGAGAATAAATAAATGATGCTAAGTGTTGACTGCCAATAAACCTTTAGAGCCAATTTTATGCAACTTAGTTGCATAAAAAGAGGACCCTCAAGTCAGAGTTATCTGGCATCCCTCCTTGTCCTATAATACCTGTGAGTGATATTCTATTATCTCAAAAATACAGCCCAGGTTCTGTGGTTTGAAGTTACACTGTAGAATATACAGACAGACAGCAGGAACAAAAACTTACAATGGACAGCCAACACAAGCACCACTGAAAGATAATTAGTTTGGGCCCAATGAGATGGCTCAGTAGGTAAGAGAACTTGCCAAGTCTGATGTTCTAAACCTGATTCCAGAACCCACACAATGGAAGGAGAGACAAATGACACCTGCAAATTGTCCTTTGCCCTCCTCATGAATGTGCACATGCTAGTTAGAATACACTCACATACAAAGATCTTTGAAAAAATTCCAGGGAAACTAACTAGTCTGAAAAATAAGTTCCATTTTTATAGTTGTACTTCTTAAATGACTGTGCTGTTAGTTTTAATTTTTAATTAGATACAAGCCAGAATCACCTGGAAGTCATGGTGAGGGATTATCTATATTGTGTTGGCCCATGGGCATGTCTGTGGGGGATTGTCTTAAGTAAATTCATTAATGTGGAAAGACCCAGGCAACTGTGGTGGACCATTCCCATAGGCCAGAGGTTCTCAACCTATGGGTTTTGACCTCTTTGGCAAACCTGTAACTCCAAAAATATTTACATTATGTTCATAGCAGTAGCAAAATTACAGTTATGAAGTAGCAATGAAAACAATGTTATGTTTGAGGGTCAGTACAACATGAGGAACTGTATTAAAGAGCTGCAGCATTAGGAAGGTTGAGAACCACTGCTCTAGGTAAAGCAGGGTGAGCTGTATAAGTGTGGAGAAATGGGGCTGAGCTCAAGCAGGAATGAACATGTGCATTTATTTCTCTTGACTGTAAATGTGATGTTACCAGCTGTTTAATACTCCTCCAGCTGTGACTGCCCTCCAGTGATGGAGTACAATATGTAATTGTGAGAAAAAATAAGCCTTTTCCCTTATATTGCTTTTTGTCAAGGCATTTTTATCACAGCCAGAGAAATGGAAGGAAGACAGTGACCAGTGTCCAGGAAGTTTTATCTGGTAAGAGACACACTAGGAGTTTCAGGTGTTAGGGCCTGTTCATCTATTCTTAAAGAGAATAATCAGGATGCACTGAATCACTATAAAGATGTCTTTGGTGTATGAATCTGTTTTCTGCTTTTGCTGGAAAATTCAGAATATCTGGCACTACACTGACATACAACAAACACTGGACTTCTTACAACTCAGAGAACCGTGCTAGTACAAACAATCAATCATTTTCTGATGTACAAGTTGTATCTCATATACTCAACAACAACATGCTTGTTTCATCAGTGTAAATAACTGTAGACCAGGGATTCCAATAGCAGCTGTGTATATGTTTATGGAATATATTCATATATTATACAAGACAGTTCATATATTTAATTTACCACTTTCTGAGCTGAACTTAGTGTCTTTGCTCTTACACTCTGATATATAGAGTCGTTTAGTGTCTCTTCCAAAGATCATCCCTGATAAAATATTTTGAAGCCTCTATGGCCAGGTCTCCTAACTTGGCCTTCCTTTCCTGGATTACTACAAACTCCGAGATGACACAGTCACTTTCTCCCTGTGTGCTTGTCACTTCTACTTCACCATGTAGTTCTTCCTTGTTAGTCAAAATTAATTTCATGATGGCAGTATATACTCCTTGTAGCCTTTTCGGGTCCCCTGGGAGCTGAAATTGTCAGGAAGGTGACTCCAGAACTTGTCAGATTTTTCATTTAGCAGTTGCTTCCACCAGTCATCTGGGTATGTGTGCCATCTATTGCCACACACACCTAAGCCTGAACAAGATCCATCTATGTCCTTCACTGTGAATACATCATGAAGAGCTAGTAACACGATGTGTGGGTGGCCTAGGGTCTTCCTAGCAGTGAACTTCTTTGTATTATCTTCTTTCCCACTATCCAAACCATCTATTCTAAGGGGAAGCTCAAGTCAATGAATTTGTATTTATTATTCCTTATTATTTCTCTTAGTTTTGTTTCTTTTTCACGATTTTAAGCTCACAAGAAATATACATCTAGCCTAACTTATGTAGGTTCAGAAGATCAAATTTTCTTCTTTTTCTATCAAGTTTACAATTATGAACTACTGATTATTTTTCCCTAGTTTGTTACTGATACACTCTATCCCATCTATGGAAACAAATAAGCTATTTTCTCTGTTTCACCCCCTTTTTTTCTGTACTTCTGATCTTTGGGAAAACTGAAGATTTTCATCACCATTACTACTTCCCTCTTTATGTAGCCAGGGCCATCTGTCTCCCTCCTCTTCAAATTCTGGTGTAAGTTGTTATCTGTGCAAAACTCAGGTCAGCTAGATTTCTCTAACACTCCACCTCTTTAGTCTTCGCAAATTGCCCACTCTCTTTTCTTATAGATCTGGTTTTTCTGGTCTTATAAATAAGGACTCCACAACCATTCTGTGCATATAGCTGAATGTTTTCCCCAAGTCCTTTCACTTGCTTAACACTGGCCTCCAAATGAAAGACAGACAAGCATCTGTCTACATTACATTTGCTGTGTTTCAAGGCATGTGTACAAAATTATGATAAACCCTGTAAGAAGCTAATGCACAAAAGTGTCTGTGGTCACAAACCCCCCCCAAAAAAGGTTTCAACACAATGTCATTATTTGATAGACATGGCCTTAAGACAAAACAGTTATTTTTCTGTCACATAAAGATAATAATATACTACTACTACTTAATCATCATTTGCAAATTATTTGGAAGTTTCTTCATTATGAGATATTCAGTAACAGTCCAAGAAGCATGTATATTTATATGTTTGGAAGGTTTTTATGACATAAGGCCCGACCTAAAGCTTAATATGCAATGCAGGCTGATCTCAACTATCATCATAGAGCCTTCATCCAGTAATTGATGGAACCAGACACAGAGATCCATAACCAAGCACCAGGCTGAGCTCTGGGAATCTAGCCAAAGAGAGGGAGGAGGGAATACATGAGCAAGGGGGGTCAAAATCATGATGGAGAAATCTACAGAAACAGCTGAACCAAGCTCATGGGAATTCATGAACTCTAAACTCACAGCTGTGGAGCCTCCATGGGACTGAACTAGGCCCTCCATATGTGGGAGATAGTTGTGAAGTTTGGGCTATCTGAGGGGCCCCTGGTAGTAGGAGCAGAATCTATCCTGGTGCATGAGCTAGCTTTTTGGAGCCCATTTTCTATGAGGGGATGCCATACTCAGCCTTAATGCAGGGGGAGGGACTTGGTCCTGCTCCAATGTAATATGCAAGACTTTGTTGACTCTCCATGGGAGCCTTCACCTGTTGGGATGAGTAGATAGGAAATGGGCTATGGGGATGCGATGGGGTGGGAGGGAGAACTTTGGTTGGAATGTAAAATGAAATTAAAAAATAAATTTAATCAAACTAGAATTCTAGGCAAAGAGACCTCTAAGAATAAAGGCTGATATATGTGGTTCACAACCAGCATATATGTCATACTCACCACGTTCCCCATATACCACTGGTGTGTCAGGAAACTATAGGGAAGGACAATACGGCTGAGAAGCACACACATCATATCCAAGATAAAGAATCACACTTGGAAATAGAAGAAGGAATTTTGCCTTTTACTGAATTAGAAACGTCAAGTCACTGGAGACCATTGGGAAAAATCTCATGATTGGACAGATTTTAACAGGATCATTTGGGCTGCTGTGTTGAGTTCAGCCAGCGTGAGGGACAACAGCAGAAGTCCAGAAATGAGACAAATGTACACATAAATTTTCTTGTCCCTAGTAAAAAGTCTGGAGCAAAGGGAAAACAACACAAAAAAGTAAAAGTTGAATAGAAACCCAGTAATCACCCATGGCTAAGGGATGGGACTCTGATGAGTCAGCCTTGATCTAATGGACCAGACAGTGAACACATTCCAGATATCACTGGCAATGATGGTCCTTTTCTTGCCTTTCCCTCAAGCCACTCTCAGATTTGTGTCTAATGATGCTCAGATGAGGTGCAGAGGAAAATGCTTCCTAGTCTGGGAGATGCATTTCAGCTACAGCTCCTGAGAATGCCGGAAGTCTACTTGGTGCAGATTCCACCAGCGGGTTTTATCTTCTCAGCAGTCACTCTCTCAAGAGGCCTTCTCGAAATCCATCTGTTCAGCTCACCCCTGAATGCACTGTGAGCAAGTTGCTGGCTACCTCTCCCAAAGGGCATTATTAATGGACTCTTTTCAAACGCAGAGATAGTGCCCTGGAAAATGCAGTATTGATTCACCCCTTCTTTCTCACTGTTTCAATCACTGCTCGTTTGAATGGCTTTCATTTTTAGCAACAACAAGAGAATCTTCGGAGAAAAGTGTTTTATAGGATCAGTCTGAAATAAAATCACCGCTCAATTTAAGCGCTGAAAAATACTATTGATATTTTAATAGAAGTTTGGAGAACCTATTGTGAGCTCAATAATAGCTACAAGGAGTTTATACACAGAAATCATACTTAGAGATCGTTTCATTTCTTGGGCAGTGTGTGTTAACAGCAAATAAAGGTTCAAAGTTTCACTCACTGCTGGACTGAACACAAGAGTCTCAACAGTGTGGAAATGTTTGGAGTGTCTCAAAGTGGGTAAATACCTTTTTATGAGTCAAATGGTTTGCTTCTAATTGACCCTTGCAGAAAAAGCCTGGGATGGTTTTCTCCTGTGCTCGATCTCTCTTTGCCCCATGGAATCAGGAAATCTCAGCTGTCTTACAGCCCAAAGACCTGTAGCTCATGGAGTCATATTACTTTCTGACTAACACCAATAATAATATGACTTAACAGAAATGGCACAGGCTCAAAACACTGTCAGACATTTCTATTTGATCAGCACCTGGAGATTTTTTCTTTTTTCCTAGCTGACATATAGCACTGATTCTTTTCTTCACTTCCACACCCACCCCCCCTGATTTTCTCTAAAATATCTATGGACCTTCTCAATTCAGAATTTCATTGTTCTGCATAAACATACTCACTTGACAAGTACAGCAGTGATGGTACTGTACCAGCAGACATTAGCACGATGTGGTTGTGGTGCAGTACTCTGTGGTACTTATGAGTACTTACTTTATTTTGCAGATTTTTATTTGAATTAGAAACAAGATTGTTTTACATGTCAATCCCAGTTTCCTCTCCCTCCCTTCCTCCTCTACAAGCCCCTCCCAACTAAAACCCTACCTATCACATATCCTTTCTGCTCCCCAGGGAGGGTGAGGCCTTCCATAGGGTGTCATCAGAGTCTATTGTATCCTTTGGGATAGGGTGTAGGACCACCCCAGTGTGTCTTGGCTCAGGGAGTATTCCTCTATGTGAAATGGGCTCCCAAAGTCTACACCTATTCTAGGGATAAGTACTGATCTATTATAGGAGGTCCCGTAGATTTCCGAGGTCTGCTCACTGAAACCCACATTCCTGGAGTCTGGATCAGTCCCATGCTGGTTTCCCAGCTATCAGTCTGGGAACCAAGAGCTCCCCGTTGTTCAGGTCAGCTGTTTCTGTGGGTTTCAACAGCCTGGTATGGACCTCTTTGCTCATCAGTCCACCTTCTCTGCAACTGGATTCCAGTTCAGTTCAGTGATTAGTTGTGGGTGTCTGCTTCTATTTCACCAGCTGCTGCATGAAGGCTCTAGGATGGCATATAAGTCAGTCATCATTCTCATTATCAGGGGAGGGCATTTAAGGTAGCCTTTCCTCTGTTGGTTAGATTGTTAGTTGGTATCATCTTTGTAGATCTCCAGACATTTCTCTAGCGCCTGATTTCTCTTTAAACCTAAAATGTTTCCCTCTATTATGGTATCTCCATTCTTGTTTTCTTCTATTCTTCCCCTGACTCAACCTTTCTGCTCCCTCATGTCCTTCTCACTCCTCTTCTTCTTCCCTTCTCATTCTCCTAGCCTGCTTCCCCCTCCCCCATGCTCCCAATTTTCTCAGGAGATCTTGTCCCTTTCCACTTCTCCAGGGGACCATGTATGTCTCTTTTAGGGTCCTCCTTGTTTACTAGCTTCTCTGGCAGTGTCTTTTACAGGCTGGTAATCCTTTACTTTATGTCTAAAACCCACATATGAGTGAGATGAGTACTTACTTTTAAGGTTACTATGTATAGTCAGAAAGTTCCATAGCACCGTGTGGTTCAGAAGCATTCAAGGTACCAATCTATTTGTTAAGGAGAAGATGTGCAAGTATAAAACATGACATATCTCCTACACTGGTTGTTCGGAATACAACTCACATTTTGGATTATGAAACAAATTTGCACAGAATGACATTGATGTGGAGAAACAGACTGGGACTCCGAAAGAAGGTGCAAGGGAAAAAAATGGAGAGCTACTCTACGTATCTGGGAATATGTTAAAATTAGTTTTTAAAATGTAATGAGAGAAGAGGAAATATGATGAGGAAGAATATGTTTCTGAATTTGGAGAATCAATTCTATTTGCTTTGATGATTTTATTATGTTCCACAGAGTAAAAGAACCTTGATCAGACTGGCTAATAGTATAACTGATACCATGAACATCTATCTCTAAACAAAGGGCATGAACATCTCTACATAGGGGATAATTGTAGACTCTATGGGTAACCATGAAGAGGTTTGGAATTGGAATTATTATACAAAAATCCAGACAACCTGATTACTATGAGAACAAAAACAAGAGTCAATTTGAAAAAATATTGAGGAAGTCGTGATTGACTAAATATGGAGGGCAAGGAACACAGAGTAACACAAAATATAGACTAGGATACTACTAACAGAAGAGAAAGTCAGAGAAATTGACTTGGAGTTTGTTTAGAATGAGAACACTGACAGATGAAGGTGTAGAACATAGTGCTTGAGATAGGGGTTGATAGAAAATCTCTCTCTCTCTCTCTCTCTCTCTCTCTCTCTCTCTCTCTCTGTCTCTCTCTCTCCCTCTCTCTCCCTTTCCCTTTCTTGTCTCTTTTTATTGTTTGTTTCTTCCATTAAGGAACTCCAATTTTTTCATCTTTCATAGAGTTGTTGGACATGAGCCTATAGTCACACATATACCATATATATCATATACACCTACAGGTACATAGATGTACATACATGCATACATACATACATACATGTATACACATACATATATACATAAGTAGTTAAGACGGAATTACCATATAATGAGGTGAAGTGACCCTACTAGATACCACAGGCTTTCAATTTGATTTCATCAATCAATGTATCTGTCTTTGTGGCAAAACCATGTATTACAATAGCTCAGTAGTACAGTTTGAAGTCAGGCATAGTGATACCTATAGCAGTTATTTGATTGTTCAGTATTGTTTTAGCTATCCTGGCTTTTTTGTGTTTCCATATGAAGCTAGAAATTATCCTTTAAAGATCTGTGAAGAACTGTGCTCAAATTTAGTTGAGGACTGCATTGAATATGTACTGCTTTTAGAAGGATGGCCAATTTCCCACTATTAATCCTACTATTCCATGAACACAGGAAATCTTTCCATTTTCCAGTGTTTTCCTCAGTTTTTTTCTTCTGTGTCTAAAGTATTCATCAAACAAGTCTTTCACTTGGCTGGTTAGAGTTACTCCAAAATATTTTATATTTTTGAAGCTATTGTGAAAAGTGATCCCCTGATTTCTTTCTCTTCTGATCTGAAAGCAGAAAGAGACAGCCTGAAATAGGCTTCTAAAACCTAAAGGCCTGCCCACCCCAACTAACACACTTCCTTTAATAAGGCCACACCTACAACAACAAGGCCACACCTCCTAATTGTTCTAATTCTTCTCAAAGATTTCCACTTCCAGGTGAATCAGCATTCACATGTGACCCTACGGAAGCCATTCTCATTGAAACCACTGCAACGGATTTTAAGAGTCTGTCCATATTATTCTCCAATTTTCCTCATTGTTTGTTTTTGTGTCCCTCCCCCACACCTTGTTTAATTTCTGTTTGTTTTTTTTATTGGATATTCTTTCTCCTTCTTTTAGTTAATTTGAATAAGGGTTTGTCAATCTTATTGATTTTCTCAATTAACCAACTTTTGGTTTCATTGTTTTTTTTTTTTTTGGAATTGCTTTATTTGGTTAGAATTTTCTTAGAGTTTCCTTCATTGTGTCCCATACATTTGGGTGTGTTGTGTTTTCATTTGATTCATAAAGCTTTTAATTTCTCTCTTAACCCACTTTCATTCAATAGTGAGTTGGTTAGTTTTCCTGAGTTTGTAAGTTTTCTGTTATTGACATTCAACTGTCATCTGTGGTGGTCATTTAGAATACAGGTTCTTATTTCAGTTTTCTTGTATCTCCCGTGACTTGCTTTGTGTCCAAGTATGTAGTCAGTTTTGGAGAAAGTTCTTGAGTTGCTGGAAAGAAGGTACATTCTTTTGTATTTGGTGAAACGTTCTACAAACGCCCATCAGGTTCATTCGGTTTATAATGTCAGTTAGCTCCAGAATTTCTATTTAGTTTTTTTTTCTGGGTGACCTGCCAAGTGGCAAGAGTTCAGTACTGAAATTGCTATCAATGTGTCAGGGTCAACATGTGATTTAAGCAGTAGTAGTGTTTCTTTCCTGAGTTTAGGTGCTCTTGTGTTTGGTACAACGACTTTTAATAATTCCTATGTCCTCTTGGCAATGTAATATACTTTCCTATTTCTTCTGATTAGTTTGATTTAAAATGGCTACAACAGCTTGCTTCCTAGGTCAATTACTTGGAATATCTTTTTTGATTTTTTTTTAACTTTTTTATTTGAATTAGAAACAGGATTATTTTACATGACAATCCCAGTTCCCCCTACTCTACCCCCCCCAACTAAAACCTTATCTGTCACATATCTTTTCTGTTCCCGCTGGATGGTGAGGCCTTATATAGGGGGTCATCAGAGTCTTTCATATCTTTGGGATAGGGCCTAGGCCCACCCCCGTGTGTCTTGGCTCAGGGAGTATTACTCTATATGGAATGGGCTCGCAAAGTTCACACCTATGCTAAGGATAAATACTGGGCTTCTATAGGAGGTCCCATAGATTTCTGAGGTTTCCTCACAGAAACCCATGTTCCTGGGGTCTGGATCAGTTCCATGCTGGTATTCCAGCTATCAAACTGGGGAGCAAGTGTTCCCGGATGTTCAGGTCAGCTGTTTCTGTGTGTTTCACCAGACTGCTCTGGACCTCTGTGCTCTTCACTCATCCTTCTCTGCATCTGGGTTCCAGTTCAGTTCGGTGATTAGTTATGGGTATCTACTTCTACTTCCACCAGCTGCTGGATGAAGGCTATAGGATGGCATATAAGTCAGTCATCAATCTCATAATCAGGGGAGGGCATTTAAGGTAGCCTCTCCTCCGTTGCTGAGATAGTTAGCTGGTGTCATCTTTGTAGATCTCCAGACATTTTCCTAGTGCCTGATTTCTCTGGAAACCAAAAATGTCTCCCTCTATTATGATATCTCTATTCTTGTTATCATGTGTTCTACCCCTGACTCATACTTTCTGCTCCCTCATGTCCTCAGCATCCCTCTTCTTCTCCCCTTCTCATTTTCCTAGCTCTCTATCCCCTCATCCCATGCTCCCAATTAGCTCAGCAGATCTTGAACCTCTCCCTTTCTCCAGGGTAACATGTATGTCTCTCTTAGGGACCTCCTTGTTTACTAGCTTCTTTGGCAGTGTGGATTGTAGGCTGGTAATCCTTTACTCTATGTCTAAAATTTGCATATGAGTGAGTACATACAATGTTTGTCTTTTTGTGATTGGGGTTACCTCGATCAGAATGGTTTCTTCTAGATCCATCCATTTTCCTGCAAATTTCAAGATTCCATTGTTTTTTCCCGCTGAGTAGTACTCATTGTGTAAATGTACCACATTTTTTCTATCCATTCTTCGGTTGAGGGGCATCTAGGCTGCTTCCAGTTTCTGGCTATTACAAATAGTGCTGCTATGAACATCGTTAAACATATGTCCTTGTTTTATGAATGTGTTTTTTTGGGGTATATGCCTAAGAGTGGAATTGCTGGATCTTGTGGTAGACAGATTCCCATTTTTTTTTTTTGAGGAGTTGCCAGCCTGATTTCCAAAGTGGCTGTACAAGTGGGCACTCCTACCAGCGGTGGAGAAGTGTTCCCCTTTCTTCACATTCTCTCCAACATGAACGTCATTAGTGTTTTTGATTTTGACCATTCTGACAGGAGTAAAATGGTATCTCAGAGTTGTTTTGATTTGCATTTCCCTGATGACTAAGGATGTTGAACAGTTTCTTATGTGTCTTTCAGCCATTTTAGATTCCTCTATTGAGAATTGTCTATTTAGTTCTGTACCTCAGTTTTTAATTGGGTTGTTTGGTGTTTTGTGGACTAGCTTCTTGAGTTCTTTGTATATTTTGGAGATCAGCCCTCTGTCAGATGTGGGGTTGGTGAATATCTTTTCCCAGTCTGTCAGCAGCCATTTTGTCTTGCTGACTGTCTCCTTTGCTTTACAGAAGCTTCTCAGTTTCAGGAGGTCCCATTTAACAATTGTTGACCTTAGTGTCTGTGTTACTTACTGGTGTAGTGTTCAGGAAACAGTCTCATGTACAAATTATTTTAAGGGTATTTGTCATTTTGTCTTCTAATAGGTTCAGTGTAGCTGGATTTATGTTGAGATCTTTGATCCATTTTGACTTAAGTTTTGTGCAAGGTGATAGGCTTGGGTCTAACTGCAGTCTTCTACATGTCTGCACCCAGTTATGCCAGCACCATTTGTTGAAGATGTTCTCTTTGTTCCATCGTATAAATTTGGATTGTTTGTCAAAAATCAGGTGTTCATAGGTGTGTGGGGTAGTATCAGGGTTTTCAATTCTATTCCATTGGTCTACCTGTCTATTTTTGTGCCAATACCAAGCTGTTTTCAGGACTATAGCTCTGAAATAGAGCTTGAAGTCAGGGATAGTGATGCCTCCAGAAGTTCCTTTATTGTACAGGGATGTTTTGGCTATCCTGGGTCTTTTGTTTCTCCATTTAAAGTTGAGAATTGTTCTTTCAAGGTCTGTGAAGAATTGTGTTGGGATTTTGATGGGGATTGCATTGAATCTGTAGATTGCTTTTGGCAAGATTGCCATTTTTACTATGTTGATCCTACCTATCCAAGAGCATGGGAGATCTTTCCATTTTCTGGTATCTTCTTTAATTTCTTTCTTTAGAGACTCAAAATTCTTATGGTACAGGTCTTTCACATTTTTGGTTAATGTTACCCCAAGGTATTTTATGTTGTTTCTGGCAATTGTAAAGGGTGATGTTTCTCTGATTTCTTTCTCCACCAATGTGTCATCAGTATATAGCAAGGCTACGGATTTTTTTTAGTTAATCTTGTATCCTGCCATTTTGCTGAAGGTGTTTATCAACTGTAGGAGTTCCCTGGTAGAGTTTTTTTTGGGTCACTAATGGACTATCATATCATCTGCAAATAGTGAGAGTTTGACTTCTTCTTTTCTGATTTGTATTCCCTTGATCTCCTTTTGTTGTCTTATTGATCTAGCTAGGTTTTCAAGGACAATATTGAAGAGGTATGGAGAGAGTGGACAGCCTTGTCTTGTCCCTGATTTTAGAGGAATTGGAGTTTCTCTCCATTTAATTTGATGTTGGCTGTTTGCTTGCTGTATATTGCTTTTATTATGTTGAGGTATGTTCCCGTTATCCCTGATTTCTCCAAGACCTTTATCATGAAGGGGTGTTAGATTTTGTCAAACCTTTGTCCCCACATCTAGTGAGATGATCATGTGGGTTTTTTTTTTTTCTCAGTCTGTTTATATGGTGGATTACATTGATGGATTTTCCTATGTTGAACCATCTTTGCATCCCTGGGATGAAGCCTACTTGATCATGGTGGATGATTTCTCTGATGTGATCTTGGATTTGATTTGCCAGTATTTTATTGAGAAGTTTTGCATCAATGTTCATGAGGGATATTGGTCTGTAGTTATCTTTCTTAGTTGTGTCTTTGTGTGGCTTGGGTATCAAGGTTATTGTAGCCTGGTAAAAAGAGTTTGGCAATGTCCCTTCTTCTTCCATTTTGTGTAATAATTTGAGGAGTATTGGTATTAGTGCTTCTTTTAATTTCTGGTAGAATTCTGCAGAAATCCATCTGGCCCCGGGCTTTTTTTGGTTGCGAGACTTTTGACGACTGCTTCTATTTCCTTAGAGGTTATAGGTCTGTTTAAGTTGCTTATCTGTTCTTGATTCAATTTTGGTAAGTAATAACTCTCCAGAAAATTGTCCATTTCCTTTAAATTTTCTAATTTTGTGGAGTATAGGTTTCAAAGTATGATCTGAAGATTCTCTGGATTTCCTCAGTGTCCATTATTATGCCCCCATTTCATTTCTGATTTTGTTAATTTGCATGATCTTTCTCTGCCTTTTGCTTAGTTTAGATATTGGTTTGTCTATTTTGTTGATTTTCTCGAATAACCAACTCTTTGTTATGTTGATTCTTTGAATTGTTTTCTTTGTTTTGACTTTATTGATTTCTGCCCTCAGTGTGATTATTTCCTGGCGTCTGCTCCTCTGGTGTGAATTTGCTTCCATTTTTTCCATAGCTTTCAGCTGTAATGTCAAATCTCTGGTGTGGCTATTCTTTAGTTTCTTCATGTGAGCACTTAGAGCTATGAACTTTCCTCTTAGTACTGCTTTCAAAGTGTCCCATAAATTTGGGCATGTTGTGTCAACATTTTCATTGAATTCTAGGAAGTCTTTAATTTCTTTCTTTGTTTCTTCCTTGACCCAGGAATATTGCAATTGCGTGTTGTTCAATTTCCATGAGTTGGTAGGTTTTTTGCATTTTGATTTGTTTTTGATTTCTATCTTTAAACATGGTGGTCTGATAAGACACTGGGGACCAAGTGTGGAGCTTATCTTTGTGTGAGCTGTTTCTCTTGTGTTTTCTGGGTGGCCTTGGACTCACATAGAGCTGTCCTGAGTCATAGGATTAAAGGTATGTACCACCACCTCCTGCCTAGCTTCTATAGTTAACTAGTATAACTGCTTTGCTATTTTGATCTCCAGGGACTTTATATAAATCAAAAACATTTCCCCACACAGCAGAAGGATGGATAATGTTTTCATATCCGTTTTCTTTGTTTGTGATTTTTTATTCGGCAATTGAGACCATTGAAGTTGAGAAATATCAATAAACAGTGTTTGTTGATTCCTGTTACTTTGTTCTTATTGTGGGATTCCCCCCACCCATTTTTTGATTTGATTATCTGGGATTATTCATTACTTGTATTTTATTGGGTGTGGTTATGATTTTCAAGTTGAAGTTTTCCTTCCATTTCCTTCTGTAAGGGTTAGGTTTCTAGATAGAGACTGCTTAAACTTGCTTTTTTTCTTCCTCTGTTTATTATGATTGACAGTTTTGCTGGGTATAGTAGTCTGCACTGGCATTTGAAGTCTCAGAGGTTTTTGAATCCAGTCTCTTCTGGATTTTCTAGTCTCTACTGAAATATCAGGTTATATCCTATTATAACTGCCTGTATATGTTACTTAGTCTTTTTAATCCTTGCAGCTTTAAGATCTTACTTTGTTCTGTATGTTTAGTGTTTTGCTTATTATGTGCCAAGGTGATTTTCATTTCTGGTACCGTATAACCAGTGTTTTGTATGCTTTTAGTGCCCTGTCTGACACCTCCTTACTAATGATAGGAAAAATTTCTTCTATTATTATGTTAAAAATACTTTCTGTGCCTTTCACCTGGGTTTCTTCTCCCTCTTCTATTCCTATTATTCATAGATTTGGTGTTTTTATAGTGCTCCAGATTTCCTAGATGTTTTGTGCCTGGAATTTTTTTAGATTTCATATTTTCTTTGATTGAGGTATTCATTTCTTCTACTGTTTCTTTAATGCTTGAGATTCTCTCTTCCATTTCTTGTATTCTATTGGTAAGGCTTACCTCTGAGGTTCCTGTACAAGTTCCTAAATTTCTCATTCCAGATTTCTCTCAGTTTGCCATTTCTTTGCTGATTTTCTCTCCACTTTCATGTCTTGAATTATTTTTTTAATTTTCTTCCACTGCTTGTGTATTCATGGATTTCTTTAAGGGTCTATTAAATTTCTTTTTAGGGGCTTTTGTCAAATTCATAAATGCTATTTTAAAGGCCTTGTCTTATGCCTCATCTACATTGCATTTCTCAGGACCTACTGTGGGCAGGGTTGCTGAGAACCCTCACTTTTTATATTTTCCTGATCAGATCACCAATACCTTGCTATTCCCTCTCTATTATTTTACTGTCAATGCCCCCAGTCCAGCAATTGTTCCCTTTTACTTTCTTGGATTCTTCTGTAACTCTAGGATAGGTACTCATACTTGATGATTTGGAGCTAGGAAAGAACATGGGAAATTTGTTGATCTGGGTCTGGGTTACCTTACTCAATATGATCTTTTCTAGTTCCATCCATTTATCAGCAAAGTTCATGATTTTGTTTTCCACATAGCTGTATAGTATTCCTTAGTGTATCTGTACTGCATTTCTCATTATCTATTTGTTGGCTGGAAGTCATTTAGGTTGTTTCCACTTCCTAGATATTATGAATAGAACAGCAATGAACTTGGCTGAGCAAGTTTATCTGTGTAGTAGGATGTTGATACCTTTGGGTATATTCCAAGAAGTGGTATGCCTAAGGCATATAGTAGATTTATTTTTGTCTTTTTGAAAATTCTCCATACTGATTTTAATAGTTGCCATACCACTTGGTGATAGCTTGCAATCACACCAATAGTGAATAAGGATTATCTTTTTCTCATACCCCACTCCAGCATTTATTGTTGGTTGTTTGGTTGATCTTTGCCATTCTGCCCGAGTAAGAAGAATCTCAAAGTTGTTTTGATTTCATTTCTGTAATAAATAGGGACAACTAATATCTTCGAGATATTTCTTAACCTTTTTTTTTCTTTTTTAAGAATTCTGTGTTCAGTTCCCAGACCTGTTTTTGATGAGTCGGTCTTTTTTGTTGTTATTTGTTGATTAGTTTTTTCCGAGTTCTCTATATATTGGGGGCTACTAATCCTCTGCCAAGTGTTGACAATTATAGCACAAGTTCTAATAGTCTTAATAATAAAAGCCCAGAGTCAGATATAGGGATAAATGCTGAAAGATCAGAGAGAGAAAAGGAGCAAGTCAAGCCACACCTTACCCTGCCAACTTCCCAGCCAAAAAGAGAGTGAGCTCCTGTCTCCTCCCACCTTATGTTCCTTTCTTCCCTCAGCCATATCATTTCCTGTCTGTCTTTACAGATCTCTAGATCTCTATGGTTAACTGGTAGCTAGTTCTGCCCTCTGATCTTCAGGCAAGTTTTATGTGTTAGAGTACAAACAAGATATCACCACAGACAAAGACTCTTAACTCTGTTCACTTTCTCTTCACCAAGTTGATTGATTTTAGATGTACAGAAGCTTTTAATTTTTATGAAGTCCCACTTTTCATTTTTTTGGCCTTAATTATTGGACAAATGGAGTTGTAGTCAGAAAGACTTTCTTATACATATATTATGTAGGATATTGCACATGTTTTCATCCAACATAAAAACTAAATTTAAAAAAAAATTAAGGAAGTGACAAAAAGACAACTTAGAATTTAATGCTCATCATAAGCTTCTTTGGAAAATAAAAATAAACACTTATTTTTAGCCAATTTAAAATAGTAGAGGAAAAGACATATACAAAGATATAGCTCTTAAACTGTCAATTCATATTTGACTTAAAATAAAACTTTATATGCAAATATTAAAAGCAATTTCCTGCTTAACTTAAAATATATAAATTAGAAACAGTCATTTGGTCATACAATGCTTCCAAGTCACTAAATTTTGTAAGAGGCCAATAACACTGAGCTGCCACTGTGCTGGAGAAGTGGAATAAAGAGATGACATAGGGATCACCTATGCTCTGAGCTCCAGGTGATTTATATGCTCAGCTACAGTCTTGTAAAATCTGTATGTCTCTTTAAAGTGACCATTGTTGGAAAGGGTAAAGCAGTTTCTAAAGCGATGGGAAACCAGAACATATGTGATGTAAAGGGGAAATGGACTAATGGAGAGAGTGGTTTAAGTGGTGAGAGAGAGAGTAGGGCAAATGACAGGATAAGGGAGGGATAATTAACATTAAATATGTTTGGAAAGCCATATGGAAACCTGCTGTTTTACAAGCTTCAGGGTTACACACATACATAAATACAAGCATGCAAATATACAAGCTTTACTGGCACTGCCCTGTACTGGGGATAGAGCTCTTGCCAGAATCTAAAGGTTGACAAATAAAAAACTCAATGATACTTCCCACTACATTGTTGGTCAGCTGTGTCCCAGAGAATACCCAAACAGTACAAATTATTGACATTGCTCTTGGTTAGCCACTGGAACTTGGTGGTAAGACTCTATTGCTAAGACATCACACACTTTTGTAAGAGGGCATGGACAAATCAAGATTCACTGACCAAGAAGTTTTTAGGTGGTAGTGTTCATAGTAGGAGAAGATGTTAGAAGGTTGTTTGGAGAAAATGTCATCAATAGTTTTAGTCAAGCATGAACTCTGTGAACTAAAATGCTGACCGGTGCAGCATGATAATCCCATATGTGCAATATTTGCATGAATGCCACTAGATAACCAATTACTTTCTGATTGGAGTTAAGACCTGATCCACAAGAGGAAAGATATACTTGATACTGTAAGTCTGCCCAAGGACAGATGTTTGGGAAGCTCGCAGGCCCCAGCATGAACCAATATATATATATATATATATTACTCTCTTAGGTTGACATAATGTCAAGCTACCTTCCAAATTGATGACTATACCCATGGATTAGTGTGGTTCTCAGGCCTTATCAGAAAAGTTCCCTCAAATAGTAGATGGTGATTAATGTGAAAACACAACTGATCAAAGTGTAGACAAAAAGTGTCAGTGCAGTGCTCAAACAAAAAGGAGGCATCTGTATCACTAGCCCCACCCTCCCCACACAAGATTGAGGGAAGCAAGGCAGAAGAAGGGGTGGAAAGATTGTAAGAGTCAGAGGCCAGGGAATACTGGAGTGAATACACCATCTTCTGGCCTTGGCAGGATAGTTATACTCATGAACTTGGATCAAATGAGATTGCCTGCACATGACATGCACAATATCGAGCAATTCAATATTCCTTTTTTCTATCTTTTTAAAATTTGAATTAGAAACAAAATTGTTTTACGTGTCACTCCCAGTTCCCACTCTCTCTCCTCCTCCCCTACCAGTGCCCCCCAACTAAAACCCTAACTATCACATATCCTTTCTGCTCCCCAGGGAAGGTAAGGCCTTCCATAGGGTATCATCAGAGTCTATCGTATCCTTTGGGATAGGGCCTAGGCCCACCCCTGTATGTCTTGTCTCAGGGAGTATCCCTCTATGTGGAATGGTCTACCTAAGTCCACACCTATGCTAAGGATAAGTACTGATCTACTACAGGAGGTCCCATAGATTTCTGAGGTCTCCTCACTGAAACCCATGTTCCTGGGGTCTAGATCAGTCCCATGCTGGTATCCTAGCTATCAGTCTGGGGACCAAGAGCTCCCCATTGTTCAGGTCAGCTGTTTCTGTGGGTTTCACCAGCCTGGTCTGGACCCTTTTGCTCATCAGTCCACCTTCTCTGCAACTGGATTCCAGATCAGTTCAGTGATTGGCTGTGGTGTCTGCTTTTACTTCCACAAGCTGTTGGATGAAGGCTAAAGGATGACATATAAGGAAGTCATCAATCTCATTATCAGGGGAGGGCATTTAAGGTAGCCTTTCCTCTGTTGCTTAGATTGTTAGTTGGCATCATCTTTGTAGATCTCTAGACCTTTCCCTAGTGCCTAATTTCTCTTTAAACCTAAAATGTCTCCCTCTATTATGGCATCTCCTTTCTTGTTTTTTTCTATTCTTCCCCTGACTCAACCTTTCTGCTCCCTCATGTGCTCCTCACCCCGCCTCTTCTCCCCTTCTCATTCTCCTAGCTCCCTCCCCCTCCTCCCTTGCTCCCAATTTGCTCATGAGATCTTGTCCCTTTGCCTTCTCCAGGGGACCATGTATGTCTCTTTTAGGATCCTCCTTGTTTTCTAGCTTCTCTGGCAGTGTGGATGGTAGGCTGGTAATCCTTTGCTCTATGTCTAAAATCCACACATGAGTGAGTACATACCACGTTTGTCTTTTTGTGATTGGGTTACCTTGCTCAGAATGGTTTCTTCTAGTTCCATCCATTTTCCCGCAAATTTCAAAATTCCATTGTTTTTTTCCACTGAGTAGTACTCCATTGTGAGAAGCCAATGCACCCCAGAGGAGTAGACGCCAGGAAATAATCAAATTGAGGGCTGAAATCAATAAAATGGAAACTAGGAGAACAACACAAAGAATCAATGAGACAAAGAGTTAGTTCTTTGAGAAGATCAACAAGATAGACAAACCTTTATCTAAACTTACCAAAAGGCAGAGAGTGAACATACAAATTAGTAAAATCAGGAATGAAAAGGGGGCCATAACAACAGACACACAGGAAATTGAGGAATCATCAGGTCATACTTTGAAAACCTGTATTCCTCAAAGTTCAGACATCTAAAGGAAATGGACAATTTTCTGGACAGATTTCACTTAATAAGCAACTTAAATAAACCTATAACCCCTAATGAAATAGAAGCAGTCATCAAAAATCTCCCAACCCAAAAAAATCCCAGGGACAGATGGCTTCAGTGCAGAATTCTACCAGAAATTCAAAGTACAACTCATATCAATTCCCCTCAAAGTATTCCACACAATAGAAGCAGAAGGGTCATTGCTAAACTCTTTTTATGAGGCTTCAATAACCTTGATCACCAAGCCGCACAAAGACGCAACTAAGAAAGAGAACTACAGACCAATATCCCTCACGAACATTGATGCAAAAATTCTCAATAAAATCCTGGCAAATCGAATATAAGATCATATCAGAGAAATCATCCACCATGATCAAGTAGGCTTCATCTCAAGGATGCCAGGATGGTTCGACATATGGAAATCCATCAATGTAATCCACCATATAAACAGACTGAGGGAAAAAAAAAAAAACACACATGATCATCTCACTGGATGCCAAAAAACCTATGACAAAATCCAACACCTCTTCATGATAAAGGTCTTGGAGAGATCAGAGATAACAGGAACATACCTTAACATAATAAAAGCAATATACAGCAAGCCGACAGCCAACATCATATTAAATGGAGAGAAACTCAATGCAATTTCTCTAAAATCGGCAATTCAACATTCTCGCATAGATGGGAAAGATGCTTGTCAGTCTCTACCCCTAAATGAGTTGTTATTGACAATGAATGACTTCTGAAAAAGAGAGAGCAGTTTCCTTTAGCGGTGTGGTTCTAGTAGATTAAACAGGCTCTCGTGGATGACCCCCTACCCATGAGTGCATGAACAGCTCAAATTAGACTTGGTGGGATATTTAAAATAATAATAATAATAATAATAATAATAATAATAATAATAACTGGATTGGCAGATGGGGAGGTGGAAAGTGTATCTGGAGAAAGTGTGGGAAAGAGTGGGGATAATTTTGATCAAAATACATTGTAAGAATTCTCAAAGAAGTTATTTTTTAAATTATATCACATAGGACTTTTCTTTCTTGCAATACCAGAAAAGCTTTTTCATTTACCACTATGTCCTGATGAATTGTTAATGGTGACTCAAGTTGTTATATATGAATATATATAATATATGCTTGAGGGGAACAGAACCAAATCATGGCTAATATTGTTATTTGGGTACTCCTATACATCTTTGTACTCTTATGAGAGTTAAATGTTCGCTAAGGCTTTCCTTCCTCTCCAAATATAAAGGGAAATGAGGTGGGAATGAGCCCCTGGGAATGATCTGAAGTTGCTGTTGCATGAGGTGCTGAGTATTTTATGGCCTGTGCTTGGGTCCAAGATAAAATGTTGGAACAGTTTATATTAGTTTGCATGGGTACCTAAATACCCACTGGGATCTCCCAGAAACAGCCTTTAAAGTTGGATGCTCATAGATGGAATTAAATTTGTTTCAGGATATAAAATTTCATTGGAAAAATAGTTTTGTTAATGGAAATCACAGATGAGTAGGGGAATTTTTGTGTTTCACAAAAGTGTTGAAGCGAGGTGAGAAATACTTTAAGACAGAAAGAGATGCAGGTCCCTTTTAGCAATGCATAATCATATGCTTAATATTAATTATACACTGGTGGTAAAGAGCACTCTGATTCTCTTATCTCACCCAAAGTTCTAAACCAGCATTTTGGCATATCTAATGAGAACTCAGAGGCCTTTCAAATAAATGAAAATACCTTGGTCAAGGTGTATTTGAGTAAAATAAATATTCATATTTATTTGTATCCCAGAGAAGATGACGATTTCAGAAGCATTACTAATAGGAAGCAAATCTGAAGCATTAAAGAAGGTTAAATTAGCAGAGCTCCAGGCCATCATTGACTACCATTCTGAATATGACAGTCAATTAGAAATCGCTCTAAACGTAACTTCTGCAGGAAATGTCAGTCTTGAAGTCCAATTACACACATCCATAAGACATCAATGTTAAGTAGGTGTGACTTGTAGACACTGAAGTCCAAGGAAATGAATTGTCTCTTCTTCATTTAATCCTTTCCCAGCCCAAGCCTCTTCAAGTGGGATAAAGCTGTGGATGTGATGAACATCACTCATGCATCAAGGTTTCCCAGCATGCCTGAGAACTGATCTGCAGGATTCAGCTCCAGTGCCTTCAGCAATATGCTTCTCAAGCGCTTGACAATATGTAAGGCTCCTTGGTTAGAAAGCTTAATAATTGGATGTTTCCCTCAAAATGGGGCAAATCCACCCTCCCTGCAGTACCTGCCAACTGATCCCTTTCCTGTTTCTTAGTGCAATTCAGAATCAATTGCCTATCTGTTGACCCCATCGACTTCAAATAACATCTCTGTGTTGGAACAAACTGACCCCTTCTGAATAGAAGAGAGATGGTTGATGCTTCAGTCTGAAGGTGGGTCCCATTCTTTGGGTTCTGTACAACAAATTCTGAGCAACAAATCTCTTACTCCTTTGAGCCTTAGGCTCCAAATCATTGCAAGGGAGATAAGGGTAACTGAGTTCAACATTTCCTTGGGTTTTGTGTGCATTATGTTGAAAAACATATTTGCAAATGCATTCCTTCTACTCTAACATGCACAGCAAATACAGAGTAATCCATTTTGAGCATTTCCCCTGGGAACACCACATCCATTGTTCTCATATTTATAGGATTTTCTCCAGTGATTAGCAACAGTGCTAAAGTCAAGTTCTTTCCAATTGCCACCACTCTGCTTAATGCGCTCAATTGGCTAGGTTTTACAAATTCAGTGGCAAACTGAAGGATTTTATCACTTTAGTTACATATACTGTTTACTCATCTAAATCTAAAAGTTTACATATCACAAAACACATTATAACTTTTCTTGTTCAAAATTCATGTTAAACTAAAAGACATTTTAAAATATGTAAGTTCATGTCAATAAGATGAAATTCGGACTAAAAGAGAAACAACAGGAGTCAGGGGACATCTGATAATTTTCTTTAATTTCCTTGAATTGGCTTATTCATTATAAGATACATAAATATCTTAAATATAGGACTATCTGCTTAAGATGTTGGCTAAGGTATAGATTAGAAGTCAAATGACAATAATTTCTTTATAGTAAATGGCTCGACAGTAACTTAATCAACAGTATTTATGAGCCATTTAAAATACATGTGGCTTTGTTCATCATTTCTAGGGAAACATGATTATTAAATCTGATAACATTTGCATATGTAAACTATTATAATTAGATGAAAGCTTTCTCCTTCTAATTCTAAAGGGCATTTGCCAGATGTATTAAGGAAGATTAAATTGTCATGTGCAGGTTACTGTATAAGATGTATGCAAATTAGGATGCTCAGGGTTTTATTTTGAATGTATCAAGGAGCAGACTGCTGATGCCGAGTGTGACTCATACTAATTGGGCACAATAACTGAAAAAAATTGTTAATATCATAAAGAAATGAGTACTGAAATGCTAAGTGAGAAAAATCACCATTAAGTCCAAGGAGTTTGAAAAACTGAGGTCTTGGCAGTGCATAGGAGAAACATTGGGCTCAGTATATGCACATGACTGCCATGTGATCCCAGGACTGAAAGGCTAAAATGGAATGATGCTGAGTTCAGTGCCACTTTGGAGTATCCCATATGGCAGTATCCCATAAGACACTGCCTTAAAGATAAAAAAGAGAAAGAAACAGCAATAAAAGTGGTTCAAATAAACTGTTAGAATTCAGGGGCACATGCAGGATGGTAGTACACATTACAAATGCAATAGAATGAGGATAGACATCAGGCAGAGAGATAGAAATGAGGCAGATTTTCAAACCCTGAATTCAACATGAGTACTATAAGGGAAAAAAAGAAAAAGAGAACCGAAAGAATCAGTCACAATCCCACACTAAGAGGGTTTCTACTACAAAAAAGCCAAACAAAAACTTCCAGGACAGAGCTAGAAATTGAACTAAATAATAATTGTTGAACCTTAGTGAAACAAGGCGTCTGCTGGAGAAGCAGGAATTATAAAGCCTGTGTGTGTCAGTTCCAATTAGACTCAACTGCATGTTATAAAAAGAGCCCAAGAAAAAAAATAGTTTAAATATAATAAAAGTTGATCCTTTCTATTTGTGGAGTTGTAATATAGAAAATTATAAA
Source organism: Cricetulus griseus (assembly GCF_003668045.3). Classification (NCBI taxonomy): domain Eukaryota; kingdom Metazoa; phylum Chordata; class Mammalia; order Rodentia; family Cricetidae; genus Cricetulus; species Cricetulus griseus. The sequence goes on from NC_048595.1 coordinate 160,697,115, forward strand.
TAATATGGGTAACCTTCAGTTACCAGTTTGTTCCATATTATGTGTACTAGAAGACCCTTGTCTCAAATGGTTACTAGAATGTTAGCTCCCATAGACCTATCTCTACAAGCAAGTCAGAGGAGAGTAGTCCTCCTGTATTCAAAGGCTCTTTCCCCAAACCACATAAAACATGTCTGACTCCATTTTATTAGCTGCCATTACTGGATAACACATTTTCAAGGCAAACTAGGGAATGTCTTCAAATAAACTCAAAGGGAATAATTATTAGAAAGCAGTAGATTTCTTTTATATATTATTACATAGGACTGTCAAAACATAACAGTAACATTTCTTGAGTGCTCATTATATAGCAGAATCCCGCATAAAGTCTCTTGCAAGCTTATCATTTCATAGTGATCCCGAATTAATATTCCACCCACTTCATAAATCACTAACTCAAGGCAAAGAACTTTAAATACACTTCAAAGTCATCAACTTGGAAACGAGAAGTGACAAAAATTTGAGTCTGCTATGTTCCAAAGACTCTGAGTTGATCTCTACACAATTGCATCCTTGATCAACCGGAAGTAAAAGACATTCCCCAAAGGCCACCTTTGATAATAAAGGCAATATTTTTCCTTAATAAAGCAGTTCAGAAATATGCTCCCACTAACCTGAGGGATAATTTAACATTTTAAGCATCTCAGAATCTGCAAGCAAACAGATATACATGGAAACAAATAATAAAGGACAGATACTTATTCATCTCTGGAGAGAAGTAATTAATTAGGAGGAAGGAATACAGAAAAAAATAGGAAAGAAGGGAGGTGAAATATAGAAAAACATTCAAAGGAAAGAAGTGTCATGAAAATACTAGAAGAGCTTCAATGTATTGAAAAAGGTGAGAGATTGTGGAAGAGGAAAAGAAGCTAAGGGAAAATAAAAGGAAGCCCTGCACCACAGCATGTGACGGACAGCTACCTTGCTCACTCACTGCAACTGTTCAAATGGTTGGAAATAATATTCCTTCTTAGGCAGTGAGTGAGTTTGCATAGACAAAAGATAGTTTCAAAATGAAATTGGATATTCTGACTCATTTCAAAAGAAAAATTGCAAACTTTTTTTTCCTGAGGAAATGAACACTTCAAGCTCCTAAGACTTTAGACCAATCTGTCTACAGAGACTGACTTGTCAGTTGAATACTCAGTTGAGGGCCAAGCATGACAGAAATGGAGTAAGTCTATGTTTACCCCATGTAAAATCTGTAATAGTCACTGTAATCTAAAGGTTACTGCTCCAACTTTTGTTTGATGATAGCATTTGCATTGGCACACATCAAGTGGTGATGCATTTGCTTTGATTGTAATGGCTGAGAGCAGACTAAAACTCTTAAGTAAACTCCATACTTCCAATGCCTAGACCTTAAACACAGCAGTTGCAACACTTTAGCCCATGAGAATGATAATAGCCAATTATAATACACAGAAATAGCAGGAAATAGGGCTCTATGACTCCCTGATAATCTTCTGTTGTATGTCACTTCAAAGAACTTAGAAATAATTAGGAGAGATAATGATGATAACTAAGTCTAACAAACACCTCTGGATTTAAGACTTATTATTGTTGACCTACCAGGAAAAATTTACATATTAACTTACTTTTCTTCAGTATCTGAATGAAACAATATAAAAACTTGTATTCAGAATCTAAGTCAAACTTTCTTAAAGTAGAGGAACAAAGAGCCTCTGTACTCAATATTAAATGTTACACCTTCAATAGTAGATTAAGTTCAATAATAATCAACTTGAGAATGTACCAAGAAGTAAAATGGATTTTATTCTGATGGCAAAATACTTGCAGTGTTGCAAAGCTTTGCTATTTAAAGTCTCATAGCCTGGCCCATATGTGTTAGTATGTGATGAAAAGGAATGGGAACACATGGAAGGCTTCCAGGTATAATAGGAGATTAAAAATCCCTCTGTGTGACCCAGTAAGAAGAATAATATGTAGTAATAAAGTAGAATAATATGTAGCAATCTCTATTATGCAAGTGCACACACACAAAAATTAAAAAATAAATAAAACATGTAATTTTCCTATATAGCATGTATTATCATTTTCTTAATTACTATGCCAAAATCAGTGGCCCAAAAATCTTCAAGGAAAAAGGCATATTTTGTTTCTCAGTTCTAAAGTATAGTCCATTAGGTTGGGACAGGCATGGCAGCAGGAAATTGTAGAAGATCACACCGTGTCCACAATCAGTAAGTAGAGAGAGGTGACTATTGATGCTCATATCTCTCCTTATTTGGTCTTGTAATAAGGTGGGCTTTTTCTCTTCTATAACTCAATGCAGAAAAATACTCAAAACATGCCCAGATATTTGCCTTCTTGGCAATCCTCCAAGTTGACAATAAATATAAATCACTAATACAAGTAATATGCTGAGAAAGAAATTTCAAAAAATCCCTTTAACAATTGTTAAAAGAAAAAAAAACAAATAACTAAGAATAAACATAATCAAAGAAGTTAAGGACCTCTACAGTGAAAACTTTAAAACATTGAAGACAGAAAATGGAGAAGACTCTGGAAGATAGAAGGCTCTCTGCCCCCATAATCATGGATTAGAAGAATTACTAGCTGTGAAAATGGCTACAATACTCAAAACAACCCACCAATTCAATGGAGAGTCTGTATCAAAATTCCAATATTGCTCTTCACAGAAATTGGGGAAGCCATATTAAAATGTATAGGAAAGCACAGCTAGGGCCCTGCTGTTAGGTTGACTACATTGGACCACTTACTCCATGGAAAAGACAATGGTTTGTTCTTACCAGAGGAGATAGTCACTCTAGTTATGGATTTGCCTTTCCTGCATGCAATGCATCTGCCAAGACCACCATCTGTGGACTGACAGAATGACTTATCCATAGTTAAGGTATTCCACACAGTATTCCTTCTGATAAAGGAACTTAATTCATAGAGAAAAGGGCAAATAGGCCAATGATCACGGAGTCCAATGGTTGTGTTCCCCATCATCCTGAAGCAGCTGGTCTGATAGAAAAATGAAATGTCCTTTTAAAGGCACAGATACAGTGTCCCATTTAGGTGGTAACTGCCTGGAGGTCTGGGACAAGGTTCTCCAGAAGGCAGAATATGCTTTGAATCAGCTTCCAATGTATGGTATGGTTCCTCCAATAGGCAGTGTTCACAAGTCCAGGAATCAAGGTGTGGAAAAAGAAATAGATTGACTCACAATCACTCCTAGTGACCTAGGAAAATTTTTGCTTCCTATATTATCTTAAGTTCTGTTGGTCTAGAAGTTTTGGTTCCAGTGGAGGTGGCACTCCTGCCAGGAGACACAACCAACATTCCATTGAACTGGAAGCTCAGACTTCCTCCTGGCCACTTTAGGCTTTTGATACCCTTAAGCTAACAAATAAGGAAAGGAATAACAGCTTGGAGGAGTGATTGATAGCAATTATCAATGGGAAATTGGGTTACTTCTCCACAAAGAAGGAAGGAAAGATTCTGTCTGGAGTTCAGGGGATCCTTTAGGGTATCTCTTGGTTCTACCATGTCCTGTGATTAAAGTCAATGGGAAACTACAACAAGCTAATCCAGAAATGATGACAAAAAGCATAAAAGCATAGCCCCTTTTGGGAAAGAAGGTATTAGTCACTCCCCCAGGAGAAGATCCGTTGAGGTTCTTGGTAAGGGAAGAGGGAACATAGAATGTGCAATAGAGAAAGGTAGTTACAAATACCAGCTAAGGCCAGGTGGAGAAATGAGTATTATAATTGATGTGAGAGTTTCTGTCACATTTTGTTAAGAATGTTTTCATACAGATATTTGTGTTTTTCCCCTTGTTTTCTTTATCAAATGATGTAACATCAATTAAGAAACTATCAGTGGTTATCATATTTAAGTTTGTGATACTAAAAGAATATCCCTCAAGGGACATTGCCACCTATTCTAAAATTTAAAATATGTTTGCAGTTGTACAAGAGATAGTCATATCATGTTATATGTAATTATAACCTGGTTATTGTTTTCATCTGGAAAATAAGCATGACATAAGAAGATATGTTGAGTTGACAAGGGTGACTTGGGATGGCTATTCTCAGTTGTCAACTCATCTATATCTGAAATTAACTAAAAGTAAAGTGGCTGGGAACTCCTCTGAGAGATTTTTTTCTTAATTAAATCATCTGAAGATTTTCTTAATTATATTACCTATTTTTAATCCTGGCCTTTAAAGGTGGGAGGATCTCCCTTTAATCTGGGCCACACCTTCTGCTGGCAGTCTATATACAGAATATGGAAGAAGGAAGCTTGATCTCTTTACCTATTCTCTCTAGTTCTCACTGGAGCCTACTTGCTATAGCCTATTCCTTTGGAATTCTGGGATATACTGAAGACCAGCTGAGACATTTAACCTTGTAGACTGAATAAATACTAGATTATTGGACTTTCCACTCTACGAATGTGTGTGTGTGTGTGTGTGTGTGTGTGTGTGTGTGTGTGTGTGTGTGTGTGTGTGTGTGTGTGTGTGTTTTCTATAAGGTTTATTCCTCTAGAGAATGCTGACTAATACAACCATCAAAGTCCAGTTTTGTGAACAACTGAGTTTTATTGGGGTTACTTACAGGAATATGGGTGAGGAGTTACTTGCATGAGCAGAAATGACTCAAAGACAGTTGCATCACCAAGGTCCACCTAGCATGGGTGACAGCTCACAAAAGCAGGGAAACCTGGAGCACCCCACACAGCTCAACATGTTAGAGCTCTTTTCCAAGTGCCTCAGTTGGTCTAACTCTCTTCCAGGCATCTCAGATGGTTTCTGCTTTTCCTAGGAAGCTGGTCTGGTCTCAGGGTCTGGTTTGTATCTGGGTTTCTCTACTCTTATAGGGAGGGGCCTAGTGAATTTGGTTCAGCTGTCTCTATAGATTTCTCCATCATGATCAGACACTTCCTGAAAGTACTTTGAGTTCTACCTTCCTGCTTAAGGAACTTTGCAGCAGGACAGAATGTTTCAAGCTGGGAGGAAACTGTTATTCAATACAAGACACGATCTGGATTTCTATTTATTTTAATTGCATGATGATGAAGATGTGTGTTTGAAAGGGGGCACATGTGCCACTGTATTCACGTGGAGATTTTTAAGTTGGTTCTCTTCAGCTTTAGTGGATTCCAGAATTCAGGTGCAGCAAGAGCCTTTACCCACTGAGCTGTCTGACTGTCCCTAGTCATTGAAATTAAATGGCCTTGAAAAGAAACATATATGCATCAGTTTGTTTCCCATTCAAACAAGTTTAGGAAGATGTCAGTTGTGATATTTAAAACTTTTGGAGAATCACAATTTAAACAGACATTTTTTGTGAGAATTATAGAGGATAATTTAGATTTGTTAGGATATTTTAATCTGATATTAATAATTTTAGATATTTTAATTGTTATTTTGTTGATTATGGTAGAATATTAAAGTTATGGGGTGTAGTGAGATATCCACCCAGCCTGCACACTTAGTGCTGACCATGCCCAAATGGTCAGGTGAGGATATGTCAGGGAATGAGTTTAGGTTTGGGGTCTGGGCAGGTAGCCTTGTCTACACTACAGGTGTGGACAGGGTGAATATCTCACAATAGTGGGGCTTTTGTTTGTTTTTTAAAGTGCTTTTTGTGTTAAATATATAGGAAACTTGATAAATGTACATGAGGGCTTACTGTATCAAAACCTACAATTTATTCTCCTTTTGTCAATAATTAAAGATGTTTCCAAATCATTGCAGTTATAAATAGCATAGTAGGTCTATATCTGCTGTGTTTTCTTGATTGATTATCTTAGAATATGTGCTTTGAGTCAGATGGAAAGGTATATAAAATGCATTTAAATTTTATTTTTCATAAGTTACTTTCCAGGTTGGCTATCTTCTTATAAATGTGCTATTTTTATTTTCCCATTTCATATGAAAACAAAGCTTATAGAAGGTGTTATCAATAGCAAAAGGTGAAGCATATAAGAATATGCAATGGAGCATATAAGAATATGCACAATGAGGGTATCTCAGAGCCTGAGGAGTTTCATAATCTCATAATGTTTGAAAATGACAGAAAGAAGAATAAACTCATCCTTCACTTCTTAAGACCAGTTTAGAAAATATATCATATGCTCTCACTCAGGCTAGGTTTGGAATAGCAGTTTGACCAAAGTAGTTCCACTTACTAAACAAATGACAATGGATGTGACTGAAGTCATTCTGTCACCTTCAGCCCAGAGTAGCATCCAAGGAAAAATCCCCAAGAGACACAGATTCCTCCAAAGAGACAATATAAGGATATACAAATGTGTCCCTTAAGGAAGTACAAGAAATTTTCTTTTACTCGTAAGATGTTGGGCTTCTCTTTAAAAGAGGATCAAGGCTTCTACATGCTTAGGGCTGCCTGGTTGATCAATTTCTATGCATTACTCTATGCACTTTGATTAATCAGATTTTTCTATTTGTACTTACATTGGTGTTGTGACTAGTTTCATGTCAACTTGACACAAGCTAGAGTTATAAGAGAGAAGGAAGCGTCAGCTGAGAAAATGCTTCCATAAGATTGGACTGTGGACAAGATTGTAGGACATTTTCTTTCTTTTTTCTAAATGTACTTATAAATTTATTTATTTGTTTATTTATTTTAATTTCATTTTACATTCCAACCACAGTTCTCCTTCCCACCCCTCCTCTTGTATGCCGTCTTCTTCTCCCCCAGCCCATACTTCCATGCACTCCTCCCAGTGGGTAAGGGCTCTGACTAGGAGTCAAGAAAGTCTGGCACATTAAGTTGGGGCAGGACCAAGCTCCTTCCACCAGCATTAAGGCCGAGCATGGCATTCCCTCATAGAGAATGGGCTCCAACAAGCCAGCTCATGTACCAGGGATAGATCTTGGCCCTATTGCCAGGGGCCCCTCAGATAGCCTAAGCTTCACAACTATATCTCACATATGAAGGTCCTAGTTTTGTCCCAGGGAGTTCATGAGCTTTATTTTTCAAAATTTAAACTGACAGGATTTTTTTATCATGACAGCAGTGATCTTTGTCTAGTCTGAAATCTCCTGATTTTTCATGTCACTTATGTATTCTTTGTTAGCATTTGCAGTGCTGTAGTTTGTGTAATTCTTGTATTGCTGATAACAGTTTTGTTATCCAGAGTGATCCACTGTGCATCATCCTATGTACCTAAGGAGCTATGCCTGCAAATCACAGACCATAAGATGTCTTGGAAAGTTTAGGAAGAATATTCCCTCCATCTCACATCAATCCCAGGCTTGTGCACTACATACAGCAAGAAGGATCACAGACAGATATGGCAAACCTCTCTGTGGATGGACTATTTTGTGAATATAAACATGAATGGAGTTGGTTAGATATAAATCACATCACCAAAATGATCCAATGAATGCTCAAAAGAAGGAAAGAGAACAGTGAATAGATAGAAGGAATTTCAAGTGGGTTCTTTTCTGGCTCTTCATCCCCGGCAAAAGGAAGCCTGCTGTGTAAGGTACCTTCCCACGATTATACCACAGTCCAGAAATGAACAGCTTCTGAAGAAAATCACATTTTGCTCATCCGAAATCATAGTTTTTGAAGGTTCAGCCCATGATCAGCTGTTGGCAGGAGCTCATCCTGGCAAGAGCACAGAACCAAGCAAAACCATTCACCCTCTGGCTGGGGAGTGAAAGAGTGAAAGGAGAGAACTGGGTTTCACTACTCCCTTTAAGATCATGTTCACAGTGGCCGAAAGGGCTTCCATCAGGAGTCTTGAAGATTCCTCCACCTCACAATACCATCTTTCTGGAAACTACAATTTTAGCACATTGACTTTTAGGAGATGTTTAAGATCCAAGCCACAACAGGCAACAACAACAACATAGAAAAATGGAGAGACTCTAGAACAGGTGAAGAGAGTGGAGAAGTATGGGCCAGCCACAGACAGGAAGCAAATATTTGCTTACAAGCTTCACTTACCTCCTATGCGGTACTGATGCTGCATGAGAAACGGAAGCATGGCATTGGCACTGATTCTGCATGAAGAGATAGTGAGCATGACATTGGTTTGCTCAGGAAGGGTACAAGGTTATCTGCAGCAGAAATAAAAATCATCCCAGAACCATAGTACCTGCAGCATCGATAAGAAGTCAGAAGACTACTATATAGTTGAGACCACAGAATCTAGCAGTTACTCTTGTTAGTCACATATGTTAACTGAACCCAGATGTGAAGGGCATAAGCTACACCTCAGCAGAGGCCAATTGACACTGTTCTGTTCTCTTTCTCTCAAAGCAATGAAGCATCAAATACTGTGTATCTGTTTTACAATTTCATTCACAAACACTTGTGAATATGCACAGTTATTTGAATGCATGCACAATCTCAGTAGACTCAGGGAAGTTTGGTTTGACAAATTAAATCTTTTTGGAAAAACAAGACTCCTTGTGCCTTTTACTTGTGACTGTTAGTTTTACATCATTAACTATCTAACAATACAACTCTGACTCTTTATTCAGTAAATAAACTCCTGATAGACAGAAAGTTTAATTGTTTTAGTGTTACACATCCTAGTTGTGATAATTAAAGGTGCTCCATAAATATTTTTCTGATGGTTATCTGAAGTTATCCACAACTATGAATCTTCAGTGGTGAGTTATACACTATTATCACAATCAATACTAAGTCAACTACACACTACCTACCACAGCTCTGTTCTATTTACACATACCAGTTCATTTTATCCTCAGAGCAACCAAATTATACACGTTTCTATTTTTTAAGAAACAACTGATTACTTATTCTAAGTGTGGGAGATCAAAGTAGTTTGATCAAAGGGTCACTCAATTCTCATTACTGATGTCAAAGAAAACAAAGAGACATAGAAGTGATAAAATATGTGCTAATGGATATTGAACCTATATTCACATGTCTTCATACATAGCACAAGTCCTCAGAAGATGTGAAAGATTAAATGTGGTGTTTACATGGAGAATTTACTATCATGAATGACACATCAGACTTACTCATTACTTATTCCTATACACTTAATGATACTTTTCTGCTTGTTTATTTCCCATTTATCTTAAGTCAAATACATTCTAATTTTCACTCCCTCGCTGCACACAATTCTACTTGGATTTTGAATATCATCAAAGTCTCAACAGTCACAAATGTCTTAATTGCTCCTTCCTGGCTCCATGTTGATGAAGAAAGTCAAGATTTAGTGGAATGATGAAAGTCTTAGGGAAGGAAAGCTAATTCACAGCCAGTTTTCTGAAATGCTGGAGAGGATTTGTTTGCTTCAAGGGGGAGATTCAGGAATCACAAAGTCATTCTTTAGAGGACAATGGAGATTCCTGGAAGCAGGTATGTCTTCCCTCCTGCCCAGATCTCCCTTCCCTTTCTTCCTTCTCCTCTTCCTCTTCCCTTCTGCCCTCCTCCTTTCTTTCCTTTTTATATTGTTGGAAGAACAGGAACTAACTGAAAGCACAAGTAGAGTTTGTATTGCTGAAATGCATTTTGTAAATGTAAATGAAAAAATATTCAAAAATATATTTTTTATAGCGATGTTGATGGAGACATCAGGAACCAGTGCTAGAATGTGCAAAATGTGAGGTGGGGCAGGACCTTGGATGGATAATGCACAGCTCAACATTAGAATCCAGGGATGTCTGTGTAGTGGTTATTAATAACTATCAACTTGACTCTACCTAGAATCACCTGGAGACACAGTGTCAATGAGAATTGTCTAGTCTAGGATAGGTGGGGCTGGGGGCAGGCCTGTGAGGGACTATCTTCTTAGGTTTGCTGAGCAGCATCATTTCATGGACTGAGTTCTGGCCTGAAAAGGAGAAAGAGAGGGCTAAGGCCTAGCATGCATTCATTTATTCTTTCTGTGATCTTAACTGAGGATGTGACTGGTTTCCTTGAGTTCCTGCCACCACCTGGATATCCCTGAAATAATGTGCCATAACCAGGAATTGTGAATCAAATAAATCTTTTTCTTTCTTTCTTTCTTTCTTTCTTTCTTTCTTTCTTTCTTTCTTTCTTTCTTTCTTTCTTCCTTCCTTCCTTCCTTCCTTCCTTTCTTTCTTTTCTCTCTCTCCTCTCTCTCTCTCTCTCTCTCTCTCTCTCTCTCTCTCTCTCTCTCTCTCTCTCTCTCTCTCTCTCTCTTTCTTCCTTAGTTGCCTCTGCCATGGTGTTTTATCACAGCAATTGAAAATGAAACTAAGATGATCAGAAGCAGTTCGCAAACATTAAGGGAAATGTGGTAGAAGAACAAATAGGAGGGGAATGAGTCACAAAGCTGATCAGGACAAGAGCCCCCACTCTCCACAGCTGGCTCCTGAAAGTGAATTTCCAGTCCATGTGCAGCTTCTTTCTCTCCATCTTTCCCTTCTTTTTCATTTTCCCCATATACCCACATACTCACCTCCTTTTCTTATGGACCCAGAATCCTAGCACAGTGCTCAAGATCAGAACAGAATGCAGAGTACAAAGTATATCTAGCACTCCCTTTGGGGGTCAAACTTCCCTCATACTCCAGAGAACATTATTCAGTCTTGTCTGTGCCAAGATCTTTGCTTCCTCAAGTTTTCAACCCATTTTAGTCATTTTTCTGTGGAAATGCAGCCATCAAAGCTAACATAATTTGTGCATCTTTGCTGAGAAACTCTCCACAGAGCCCTGGAAGGAGTTTGAACATGCATCTAGACTATGGCTAAAGGGCCAGCAGAGCACTGGAGAGACAGACAGCTTTGATGACATGGTTTTTCATTTCACTGAGGACGACTCATGTTTCTCTCCTTAAATATAGACTGCAGGCCACGGGAGATAGCAGCTGTCTAATTAAACCTGATAAAGCCTCCTTAAAAATGAGACTTGGGGAAACACATCATTTCGACTGTAGAGCTGCCCAATTTTCCATGGAACCCAGGGGGGGCTGTGTACTGTTGGGGAGGGGGAGACAGAAGATGGGGCCTGCGGGAGAAAAGACAAAATTACTGGCACCATCAAGTAGTTGGTGTGAAATAATAGAATACACACAATACATATTTAATGCAAAGGAGGTAACTTTATAAAACATGCAAAGGATAACCTCATCTACCATTTAAAAAGCCACTGATGAGGTTTTGATAATACACCAAATCCCTTCTTACCTTATAAAGATTTAATGGGAACACTTTATTTTCTCCAGCAGTCCCTTGCTGGCAGGAGAATCTGGGAAGTTGAAAGAGGATGTGATTGCTCTATCTGAGGCTATGGAAGACCCAAAGCCAAGCCCTCCCCTTTCTGTCTCCAAACCCATGGGGGAGATAATTTTCACTTTGGTTTTAGATAAAGTGTTCAATAAACATATTTATGTGTATAGAGCATTCTAGGCCACAGAATACTACTAAAGAGATCTTGATCTCATTAATGCTCACTTGTTTCTGAATTTTATCAAGCTTTTATTTTGATCATTTCTGATTTTCTCTCCCAATCCCATGAGGGTCTTAGTACCATCTGTTGTCTACACTCTTGTGTAGAAATGGTATGTGAAGTCTCAAGGGGGTAGTCTGCTGTGGAATCCTGATGTGGCAAGAAAAGACTCTTAGTCACTGATGTGACCTCTCCAAAGTCTAACCAAAATCAGAGCTGGAGCTATGAGTTTCTCAGACCTGCTGAAGGTTGATTCAGGAGTATATCTCTGGAAACACACATGTATTGTCTGATCTCTTGCATTTCATACTACCTTAAATTCTGGATAAGTAACAGTAAAGCTATTTGTCACAAATATACCTAGTCACACAGTCTTGAACAACATCAAAACTGGAGTTTTCATTATGGTTTAAGCCTGGAATAATTTATACAGTGAATCTGGAGTCGCTTGTTTGGTGGTGTCCCACCCATTCATCTAAGTGTGTCAATCCTTAATACTTCATCTTCTAGATTTCACCTACCTATCTGTTCTGAATTCTAATATATATATATATATATATATATATATATATATATATATATATATATATCATTGGATCTTGATTGTTACTTTTATTTTCTTACCATTGCCTACAAAACTAAAAATTCCTTTAAAAGTAAATATTATTTCTTCTATTTCTTTTATCACTCATAGAATCTTTGAAATTGTTTTGTTTTTCTATGAAAGGGAGCTTGGGAAAGTTTGGTGATGGCTGAAACCCAAAGTTGAATCTGGAAATTGTGCCAGCTCCTATGTTGTTCTCTATAAAGCTCTCAGGATAGAAGTTGGTTAGAGTGAGAAGAAATTTTCACCCCCAGATGTGGGTGCAGTGTCATGGTCACAGGCTCATAAAAGAGCCCAGGCCAGTCTTTGCAAAACTGTTTCCACAGACTTCTAGGTCCTTATAATTATGATTGGTAATATGCACCAAACGAATTCTGAGATCAAATTAGTTCAGAAAGAGAAAGGTTAAGCAGAGTTTAACAGGCTATTTTACTACAAAACTTGGCAGAACATTTAATAGCAAAAGTGCATGATGGTGTTCAGAAGAGGGGAAAGTAGGCACAGTTCCCAAAAGTACCTCAACTTGGAACACTTCCTAAGGGAGCCTCTTGGGGGGCTGGAAGCACTGTGTGTAACATGCTGCTCTAGATTCAGATTTACCCACAGAAAGATGTCTGCTGCCCAGAGCCTTTTAAACTTCCAGTACATACCCACACTGAGAATATAGTATAGCCTACTCCAATCTCTGTTTAGTGCCACCTGTTAATATCTAAACATGCCATTACTTTGGATAGTCCTGGTAGAATTTCTGCCTTTCCAAGAGATAGTGAAAAGCAGAATTAAATACATTTCTAAAGACAGACCAACTGGCTTGGTTTTTCCAAGGTCCTGGAAACATAAGAATGTGGCAAATCTTATCACACAAGAAAAGAACAATCAGTCATAGAATTCAGAAGACAATAAGACATATTAATGTATGTGTCAGGGTATCAAAATCAGGTGTATGATCATAATGCTCTACAAAAAGCCACTATCATCTAGAGAGAAATAGAGCAGGGGAGGGGAAAGCTACTCTGAAGTCAGAGGAGGTGCTGTAAAGCAGAAAACATATAGACTGAAATGAGTAAAAACCAATAATAAGAAAACACATGACAAGAGAAGACTCCCAGGTAGAGTGATGGTGAATGGCATTATGATATATCTTTTCCCTATACCAAGTTGATGCTGTTAATATTATTAGGTAATTAGCCTTACTTTTATAACATTATATATTCTATAACCCTGTCTCCTAAAGTATACTTGTAGGTAACTATGTTTTTGCCTATCACTTTCTCTTACTCTTTCAGAATAGAAAGAATAGAAGACACTGGGCTGATATTTGAAGATATAAAATATACAAACACACGGTGAGGGGGGATATTCCTTTAAAAAACCAAACATAATTTCTCAAAGTAGTAATAACACAGAACATAAAGGCTTAAGCCACCAATTGGAGTTTGGAAGAACAAAAGATGAATTCCATTAAAACAACCATGGAAATCTCATCTCTTTGGGAGCAGATCACAAACTGTGGTGTCCCTTGCCCTATACAAGGTACAGAGAACTTTCCAAACCCAGTTCTCACTTCCTTGTACGGTGGACATGTTTCCCATTCTTGGATAATGGGGACCAAACTAGACCCGCCTTTCTCTAGATGAGTAGGTGCCTTAGAAAGTGACATGCCAGACATTCATTGTTCCCAGGATCTGATGAGAGAGTTTGACTACAGCCCTTTTGTTAACACTTCCAGAAACAGAAGCTGACCAATTCCATGAGTAGCCTTCCTAACTCATCTTTCTAATGTATAAGGAAGACATTATTTAGAATCTGAAACTACCTCTAAGGAATAAAATCTTTTGATTATCATGTAGGTAGAAATTTTTGAGAGAGGTAAATGAATTGACTGAGAGATGGGTCAGTAATTTCATCATCCAAAAAATATTTTGCCTATACCATGAATAAAATTATATAAGGGTCAGCAAGCATTTAAAATTTTTGTACCTCATTTGGTAATCTTAAGAGGCATTTGTTATTATGAACTTAAAAAGTTAATTATATTTTAATGGCTTGCATGAACAATAAAACACAATCTATTGAGCATTGCTGGATGCAATAAATTTAATTTTTTATGATGGGCTTCAGTTTCATTATCCAAAGTTTAAAAACAGAGGTTAGTATATAAAGGGGGAGTAAATGGTGTATAGAAAAGAATTAGTGAGCAGGAGAAGGGCATTCAGCCTGGCTATCATTCTTCCTATTGTATAGACACAGTCACTCAGGACTTGATGCCTCAGACTGACCCTCCAGCTATGAAGGAAAACACAAGGAAGAAAGGTGCTCAAACACAGATGATTCAGATTAGCAACTCTGGGAAGCAGATACTGAGACAGGTTACTTACAGGTGCTCTTACCAGTCAGTAACACCTGTGGAAGGGAAGGTGAAGAGATGGGTTTGTATAAAGGGAAAATAAATCTGTGAAGTAATACTTCTGACAGTCTTGACAAAACTCTTGCAAAGTTGCAAACCCATAATGATGCATCAGTGTCGTCTCCTGCTTGCCTGATGTTGCAAAGCCTTTTTCTTTCCCCCACTCTGACCAGCCGCAGACAAGGTGTCTGTTTACAGCCAAGCCGACAGCTAAGTTATCTAAAACTTGATGGGGATTCCCCAGGACAAACATCTTCTTTTGCTGATCTGAGACTACAACAAGAAACCAAGTAATTGAGAGCCCACTGGACACTATGAAGCTGCTTGATAGTAGCCATGTAACTGGACATAAAAGAGAATATATCCTCTGCATTTACTTTTAGAGAAAGGGAAACTAGTGCAGGCCAGAAGACATGATGGGAAGTAAGGGTATTGGAGTACTCACACTTTGTCTGTTATAATATTCCTTAGACATATTATAGTAGTTTATAATAATCCTGTGTAGTAGACACAGAAAACATTGAATCGTGTCAATTTACAATTGAGAAAACTGGGGGCCAGAAGACAGAAGTGATTTTTCTGTGGTCACTTAGTGTTTTGGAGTTGGAGCAAAAGCCAAGTGTTCCTGATTTACATGTCTCATTGTCTGAGATGTCTTCATTCCCTTCTTGGTTTTAATTGAGTGGAATGCTTCATTCAGCCAGTTTGGATGGATACAGGCTCAGTTCTTTTTATAATTTTTAACCATTATTTTTATTTTATAAGAATGGGTGTTCTGTCTACATGTGTGTCTATATACCATGTTGTCTATATGTCATGTATATGTTGGATGCCTGGGACTGGAGTTACAGACATTTGTGCCCTGCCATTTGGGGGCTGGGAATAAAACTCAGGTTCTCTAGGAGACTACCAGTGCTCTTAACTCCTGAGCCATCTATACAGTCCTCTATCACAGACTCAATTCTTGATGGAAGTAGGATTCCTATTGCTTAGGATTCCTGATGCTGTTCATATATCACATACATTCAAAATGGCTTACCTCCATTTAGATTGCAATGATCCTTACAAGTCCTCAGCTGGTTGTATTCCAAAGGATTCTTTAAGAGAACACTCAATTGTTAGCTTTATAATATTAGAGATTGAGATGTTTGGAGTCTGTAATATAACTTTGGGTAAAACATCTATAACTGGCTCAGTTTCTTACCTCTAAATAATCTATTGTGCTGAACGAACCCGATCATTTCTTATGAGATTGGAATATAGGCTTGAAGAGAGAAGCTGCCTCCTAATGGAGTCTAAATTTCTGATGCCATTGAGTGATGCTTTTCAGCCACCATCAATAACAATTTGCATTGCATTTCTATTTTATCCTGGGAAAAGCCATATGATACCATTGAAGTCAGAGCACTGCTTCCATTAACTCCACCAATTAGAAACTTTTCTTTTGTTGGTGCCTTTACTCCTTCAAATTAAAAAAAAAAAGTGTATTGAAGGAAGTTTCCTGAGAACTTATAACCTCCCACTATGCACATATTAATACTGGTTTTATTTTAAGGTTTCTGAAGCCAGAAACAAGCAGACTAAAGGACCCATCTATTTCCTGTATAGATTATTGGTGTTGCAACCATGTAGTAAACAACCCACTTTGTACAAAGATGTATCTAAAATCCAAATACAGGAAAGATGTAGTGGCATCTTGCCTTGCCCGTTAACTTGTATTAGTGGCCATACACCTTGGGCATGGTTTCAGGTGCGGACGTGACCCCTTTAAGGTAGAAGAGTGGCAGGCCCATGCTCTTTTGGGTCACAGGGCAGAGACTGCATGCCACTACAGAAATATAAGCTACATGCATTATTTATTTATTTATTTATTTATTTATTTATTTATTTATTTATTGAGACAGGGTTTCTCTGTGTAGCTTTGGAGCCTGTCTTGGAACTTGCTTTGTAGACCAGGGTGGCCTCAAACTCATAGAGATCTGCTTGCCTCTGCCTCCCAAGTGCTGGAATTAAAGGCATGCACCACCATTGCCTGGCTACATGAAAGTCTTAACCAAATGAAAAATAATGAAAGAACAATTTTGAAATTATGTCCTAAAACTGTATTCCATTTTTAATTCTCATCCAGGCAATAATTGTGGGAGACAAGAAAAACAATGACACACATGATAAGGACTCTACTGTCCTGTTGAGAATCTGCATGTCCTCTAACACATTATTAGTTAAGGTAGTAACTAGCTACAGTGTCTGGGCAGTAGAGGAACCACCTCTTCTCACCAGATACCAAAGCCACTGAATCTTTCAAGCCATGAAGACTGTACTTTCTTTCTCAATGTCTAGGAGCAGCAAAGACCTCTACCATTGTAGGTATTGAATCAGGGGAGCCTCCCACTGAATTGTCTCCAAGTGCATTCCAAATAAAACCCACTGTTCTCTTAATTTCTGTCTACAATCTCACCATACTCCTGCGACCAGTAGGACTGTTCAAGCCAGATTTCCGCTCAACACAAACCAGGGTTTCACAGAGGCTTCCTTTTTCCTCCAAGCTTTGATTCATTCTCCCCTGAAGTTCTGAAAAGTCATTTTTTTATTAAATAATAATGAATCTCAAAATCTCCATGCTTTAATCTGTCCTAGGCTTTGGTCTATAGTAGCAATGGACTCAGGAGAGTGAGCTAGGTCTTTAAATGAAAGGCTTTTGTCTCTGAAGCATGACTGTGAGGCTGTGACGCCATAGGGAGGATATCTGTACTGGGAGCTGCTTCCCTAGTAGTTTGCTAATTGCCCTGCTGAGGTGTCAGTACAGTGGTGTCACCTGAACACAAGGCCATGCCTTATGGTGAGGTTTTCGAAGATGCCAACATACTTTTCCATTTTTGAGCTTTTGTGTCTCAAAGGCACAACTTTCTTTTAGTCAACATTGATATTAATCTATTTTAAAGGGGTATAATTCAGTCATTATCTGCAACCTGGCCAGGTTTTCGCTGTGAGATAATGTGTCTCTGCTTTGAACTACAGGACTCACTGTTTTTATTTTCATTTCCAGTTTTCCCAAGGATATTTATATTTAAAAAACAAAGCATTACCAAAAATATACTTGGGTTCTTTTTGCATAAAATACCCACAAAACTGGGGAGAAACCCAACAATGAACTTGTCTGTCTATCAAGTCACAAAACTATAGCTGAGAATGGAATCTCACATTTATATCTACAACATTTTAGGAAAATTGAAGACTGGAAGCTACATATACTAGTAGAACCAATGATTATAGACAATGAGATTCAGTCTGGAAACAAAAACAACACAACAATATTATTAAAGAGACACTTGCACTTTCCTCAGCCCTCAAGTAAAGACTGCCCCCAAACTCTAAGAGACTTAGAAGCAATCACAAATGCATACCTGGGTTGCTTTCAATACAAATTAAAATAGTGTTCCCTTAATTACATGAATTATTTCAAAAGAATTTGGAACTTAGATTATTAAACATAATTTTAACCTTATCCCAGGTGCCTTTTACCGAGAGGCAGGGGGCAGAACACAGGACGTACAAGTTTTGGAGAGGGTGAACACTCAACTCTGAACCAATTAGATAATCAAAAACTCAACTCTGTCACCAATTAGATAATCATGGATATGTATTTAATTTCGCTGATCTTCAGAATCCATTCCTTTGAGTAGAAGCTCCTTGAGTCATGACAAACTAATGTGAAGATTAAATAAAATTTATGACATGGTACCTTTTAAGGATATCATTTAAAAAATTCTTGCTAGTACTTGCCAATTGTTTTTTAACTCAATAATTATTTTCATGTCTACAATATGTTTACTGTTGTTGAATTAGTAAGGAATGACTCTGGGAAATGGAGATGACTGGGAGTTGAGATAAAACTGAAGAGGCTTGAGAAAGGTATAATATTAGGCTTGGATATGAATTGACATAAGTACTGTGGGTATGTATAATAAGCCAATGAAAACAAATTTGAAAAAGCACAGAAGCAAGTATATTCCAGAAAACCAAGAACCCACAAAGAGAGAGTTCTTGGGATGAAGAGAGGTCATAGGTTGTTTTGCCAAAAGTATAGCCAGAACCACTGAAAATGACTGTGTGAACTCCAAAGGACCTATCAGTTATGTAGATCTAATGAATAAGATCTATGAATAAGATAATGGTGTTGCTCTGAAGAAACCAAATAGACACTATTCAAGAAAATATATAAAAGACACAAAATCCAAAATCATAATGGAAGATATCCATTATATGGGAAAGAGAAGGGACTGAAATATATGAAGAAACTACTCAAAGAAGGTGTAATGTCATTTAAATAGGGGCAGCATTGGAAGTGTATCACATCTCTGCCTGCTATTTTGAACCAACAAGTCCAAGTGATATTATTGCACCTGATTCTATATTGTAAAAGCTAAGACAGACCTGGACAAAGCAAGTTCTTACCACATGAAACTGTGAAGAGAGAGAATTACATGGGCAACACCCCTGCAAAAAAACTTGGGCCATTCACTCAATGACATTAGAGTGACCTGGCCTGACTGGCACTTTCAATAAATGGAGGACAGTAGTGGGTGATGAATCCTGGCAGAGGTTATAGAGAGCCTTAAACTTCAAATTTAATATAATGAGCAGTAGAGAATCATTGAAGTAACCACCAAACTAGTGATGAAATAAAGCTTCACTTTAAGACGTTTGATATGACAGAAGATATAGAATGCATTAGGGTTTAAGAAGAGAGCTATAAAGAGCTTAAAGGTTATTGAAAATGTGTCAAAGTAACAGCAATATTTCCTTGTTACCCTTGGAACCTTTCAGTGCAGAAAACTGACCTCAAAATTACTTTATTTTATAGGCAGGGCTCATGCAAGTGCAGAAACAGCATTTCTCCATTTCTAGGTACACTAGAGAGGTATAACAACGGTAGGTGACTTAGAGTTGGAAGCATGGGGTCAAGTTTTCATTTTTTGTTTGAAATACATAAAAAACTTCTAATCAGTGTTAAGAGCAAGGAGGGAAAATACTTTCTAGAACTCAGACATATGTAGAAATGTACAGAAGAATTAAGAACACTGAAAGACCATGGAAGGAGTGCTTTCTGAAGGCATGAATCCAAAAGTGAAAGTGCAGCTGTTCAAAATAACTAAATTCAATGTTACTGAGATCAAACTCTACTCATAGTGTAGTCTGTGTCTTAACAAACTGTTAGAAGGAAAGTAATTAAGAAATTCATATAATCTTATAAATACACAGCTGCCTGACACTGAAATTTGATGAAATGTTAAATAATAACAAAGGATCAATAAGTCTACATGTCATGTCAAAAACATGTAGTGCACTTAGCCTACTGTGGCAACACAGACAACAGATTCCATCTCAGTCCAAATCTTTTTTCATTGATCCAACTATATTGAAGGATAAAATGGAAAGTAACAAATCTAAACTATATGTTTTCAAGGAATTTCCTGAATTACAACCCTTGCCTTTCTATAATATCTGTTGTTTTTTTCTATTGTTCTTCCATTTTCTAACTAAATTATTTGCATATGTATAAATGTTAAATTGGCCCTTTTAACCTATTGGGCTCATAAGTTATGGTTTGGAAGAGAAAAAGGAAGGGATCTTGATTTTGTAGGACATCGTTGTGTAAAGATAGCCAATATTGGAGAAAGGTATATATTAGACAATAATGGTATTATACCCAGAAAATGTATGGTATTTAATCATATGGCCCTCAGTTTCCTTTCCTGTATCACAAGAGATTATTTTTTTTAAAGAACTAGTGAGTTACTTAGAGAGAATAAATTGAGGCTGTAAATGCCAATGTCCCAGCTGGCAATGTCCAACAAGGGGCAGATCCTTGGCTGCCCAATTATACCTTCCACACAAAAATAGAAAGTACTCAACTGTTTCTAATTATAATATGCACAGTTCTGGGGGAAAACAAAGTAAAATATGTTAAAGGCTTTCATGAGGTGTGTGGGAGCAGCATCCTTCTGCAGACTGAAGCCTGTAGTGAGAGCACTTACTGTCCAGTAAACAGCCATGGAAGGAGAGACAAGTGGAAAGTATAGCTATTTTCTGGTCCAAAGGGTCTGCACAAAAGAAACCTATGCCAGTGTGCTGATTTTAGTTTAACCACAGACTTGATAGTGGATTCTTAAGTATTGTTTTGCTTTGGGTATCAATATCCTACAAGAAATGTGTCAAATATACTGGAAATGGACTCTGATCCATTCCTAAAAGTAGGGGTCAGTCGTCTAATCAAGCTCCAGGAAGTCTGGATGAAGGGTCTATGGCGATTTTGCTGTTACTCTCATCAAGGATGCAATTGCATGAAGCAGTGTACTGCCAGGTGATTTAAAACACCAGAAATCACTTGTTATTCCCTTCAAGAAAGGATGTCTGCCAGCAAAGTTCTACCTCACCACCACCATTCACACAGCCCAAATCATCCAATTTTGAAGGTCTTCTTATTTGTAAAAGTATGCAAACGAATACCTGATTATGAAGTACAATTAAGATCATCATACTCAATTGTGTAGAAAGTGGATATACTGAATTATTAAAAGTTCATCTTTCATCTGTGGCTGCCATATCATTATCCTAAAATACATTTTCAGAATAGTCATGAAATTCTATAAGAATCTTAGGCTAGAAGCGAAATGATGGAATCTGTAACTGTTCCAGATCAATGGTTATAGTATGTTTCCTTGACATTTGACTCTTCAGGTAGAGTTGCATAATCTTTCTTAGTAGCTTGAGGCACTGTTTTATATTTCTCCTTTTTTCTTTTCCTTATTTTGTCCAGTGGTAGGGGAGGCAGTTCAAAGAATCCAAACTGTGGCCTTGCACGTGTTAGGTAAATGCTCTACCATGAGTGGCATCTATATTTTTGGTTGTGAGCCCAGCCTTTAATGGCTGAGCCATCTCTCCAGCCCATGAGTGGCATCTATAACATTTATCTTCACAATAACAGGAACTCACTCTTGTGTCATGCCCTTGCCCTTCTGTCTCCTATGTGTTTTCATTTCTTTCATCGAGTAATTGTAGTCTAGATTTAAATTGGCTTTTTATTTCATTGGTGAAGTTTTAAAAAATATTTAAAGATGTCTTGGAATGAGTTCTTATTGGGCATCATAATTACCAACCTATATGTTTATATTTGCAAGTCAAACACAGCCTCTAATGACATCTAGCGTGTTGACCACATAGTTCAAACAGTTAATAGAGAGGGTTTATTCTCCTCTTCAATTATACTTTAATAATCCCTTATTAAAATATATAAGTATTCATGTCATGATTTTTCAGATTTAAAAACATGGCTACTGAAATTAAAGGCCTCTCTCTGCCTATACATTGAAGTATATTCCCTGGTGTCTTCTAAATCAAATTTAGTGCATTGGGTCTTATGTTGAAGGACTCGATCCATTTCAAGGTGAGTTTTGTACTGGATGAGAGATGAGAATGTGTTTTGTTTTTTCTACATAGATCTACTCATGTTATCCGGCATGCACCATTTGTTAATGATGCTATCTTTTCTTCTCCAGTGTGTAATTTTTGTCTCTTTGTAAAAAGAAAAAAACAAACATAACGTGGTTGTAGTTGCATGAACTTATATGTGGGTCCTCAATTTCATTCCCTTTGTCAATTTTTCTCTTTTTATGACAGTACTACACTGTTTATACTGCTATGATTTTAGAATAACTTGGAATCAGGAATGGTAATATCCCTAGCAATTAATTTATTGTTCTGGATTGTTTTGGGTGTCCTTGGTCTTTGTGCTCCCATATAAATTTTAAGATTTTTTTTCAGTATCTGTGAGGAATTAAATTGTGATTTTAATGGACATTGTGCTAAGTCTGTAGATTGCTTTTGGTAGGATAATCCTTTCCATAATATTAATTCTACCACTCCACAAAGCATGAGAGGTCTTTCTGTCTTTTAGTATTTTCTTCAGTTTCTTTCCTCAGCACTTTTAAGGTTTCATTGTACAAGTCATTTTAAATTTCCTTGGATTTTTTATGTTATTGTGAATGGAGCTGTTTCCATGATCTTGGTTTTGGTACATTCTTTATTGTTATATAGGAAGGCTACTGAATTAGTGTGTTAAATTTTTATTCTGGTTTTTAAATGAATGTGTCAGCCTTGTGAGGTTTCTGGCGGAGACTTTAGGATCTTTTCAAATATATAATTATAAGGATACTTTGCCTTCTTTTTCTATTTGTAACCCATTTATCTCCCCATTTTTTTCTGACTGCTGTAACTAAGACTTCAGGCATGGTGAACAGGATTGGATAGAGAGAACATCTGTGTCTTCTTCCTGTTTTGTGACAATACTTCCAGTTTTTTCTCCATTTGGCACAATTCTGTCTGTGGGCTTGTTATTTATTGCCTTTATTAGGTCCCATGTGTTTTACATTCTCCACAACTTTTGTCATGAAGGAATGTTGGATTTCCTCAAAGGCCTTTTTTTGCATCTAATGAGATGATCATGTGGTTTCTGTCCTTGAGTCCATTTATGTGATAGATTATATTTATTGATTTACATACATTAAACCCTCCCGGTGTCTCTTTAATGAAGACTAGTTGATCATGGTGGATGATCTGCTAGATATACTCTTGAATCTAGCTTGCAAGTATTATATTGAGAAAAATATGAGGCAGTTAATTCTGGTTAGCTCAAGTTCTAAATACAATATCTCTTAATATCTGTCTTCAGCTTGTCCTCTGAATTCCAGAATCAGATGCTCACTGATTCCCCATTCTCTCTGTTTGGGTGTTATGGTGATATTAATATAGCAGTATCTTGATATCACCACCACGATCATCACTGCCTCAGTTACCGTTGCATTTTCTATATTCCCAATGGAATAAGAAGTGACTCCGTTGCAAACCACAAATCAGGCTCATGAGACTGTGTGGTGATCAAAGAAACAAAGTGATGATATTTTAAGGAAAACTGAGGAAAAGGTGTTCTTTTTCTAGATGAGAAATATGTTGTATCTACTAATAGAAATGATTGATTCAATATAAAATGGATGATAGAAAAGAGAATGAAAATTTATCAAAGAATCCAGTGGATATTTCACAAATAATTCTATTAAAATTACATAAATAGACAATGTCTCTACAGAAAACAAAGCTGTTTATATTCATACCATTATTAACATCAACTGAAGGCCAGTTAGAAATGTGTCTATGGCTTTGGAACTACAACTCCTCTGTCTTCCCTCTTAGCTCAGTGAAGAGGATTGTTATTCCAGAAAAACATAGTAATCAACACAGGGCACCTACCTTCCAAGGAGAAGCAGGATCTTAGCATTCCTTACCCTGCCATCGCCTATGCATTGGGGAACACAATCCTAAGTGAGACCAAGATCAGTTTCACACATGACTTGAGAAGAAAACAGCAGAACTCTGATCAGCTTCCACCCTGGTGCTTCCAACCAGGACAGTTAACCAAGAGGAGATAGAGACTCTGATTTCCTTCCATACAGCATTTGTCTCCGAATGTAGGTTTATCACTTAGAAATGATTGTGGCATTTTCCACACTGATAACTCCAGATTCGAGATGTAATAATGGTGCCTAGGGGAAAAGCAAGAAGATAGTTCATGAACTTTTCCTAAAGGAATTGAAAAAACATAAATTTCAAAAAACAGTATAAAGAAGTTCATGGTCAAGGGAACCCCCAAGAACAGTGGTAAGCAGCAACTTAACTGCAAGATTTCTAGTTCACTGGAGAGAAATGAGGAAAGAACAACACTATAGAAAAAAAACCATCAAATGTTGACACTAGAAGCTTTTTTCTCTCTCTTTCAAAAGATCCAGAATGGATTGGAGAATTCAATACAGCAATTTATGACTTGGGGGATTATTGAAAATAATGTATAGCTGGCAAACAATTAATGGACCTGATTGAACAGGTCTATAAATCATGAGGTGACAAGACAACCAAGCATGTAAACCTGGAGCGTCTGTGAACATGGCCAGGCTGTTATGCCAGGAACCACTGTAAAAGCCCTCATTACTGGATGAAACTGGCTTTGTTGTAATTATCCAGCCAATTTCTAAACAAATAAATGAGCAAATAATAGAAGCAAGTCCCAGAAGAGGAATATAATATCTACATTTTATCTGAACTGTCCAAAACTCAACAGACTTATAAAATATGCAAAGAAACATGATGTATACTCTGGAGAGGTGGTAAAATGTGTACCTACTGGCTGTTGGAGTTATAGAACTTATACTCATATATGCACTTAATAACATATAGCTATGGTATTTGCATTCTTAGTGACAGTATAGAAATACATAAAGTAAGAATTTATAGAAATGAAGGTGAAAGTTTTGAAAAGGTAGAGATGGTAATGCCTCATTTTTAATTTTGTCAAAATAAACAAGCAAATAAGACTATAGTGGGCAACAGAGGGGAAGAGCTGGAGCAGGCTTCAATAGGATGCTCTCTTTACAGCACAGCTGGGCTTTTCCTTCAGTGCCTGCCAAACTGGACATGTGCTAGGTCAGAGACCATTCCATAGCACATTTACATGGAAACTGAAACAGAATAAAATTAGAAGTACATACTATAGGAAGTCAACACATTCCTAAATTGTCAGGGAGAAGGCAATTCAGAGAAGAAACCAAGAGGAAATTTCTGAACTATTTCAAATATATCAAAATGAAGGCACAACACATCAGACCCTATAACAAGCTACAAAAGGAGAACACAACAGTGGCTCTCAACCTGTGGGTTACAATTCCCTGATGGTAAACAACTCTTTCATAGGTGTTGCAGATATCTTGCCTACCAGATATTTACATTACAATTCATAACAGTAGAAAAATTACAGTTATAAAGTAGTAATGAAATGATTTTATAGTTGGGGTCACCACCACATAAGGAATTGTATTAAATGGCTGTAAAAATATTAGGAAGGTTGAGAACCAACTGCCATGGAAGAAAGTCCTAGCTATGAGTTCCTGTGTTTATTAAAGAGGACCAGAATCTAATGACACTACCTTCTGTTAAAGGATGATGGAGAAAGAAGAGCAAGGTAAACTGAATGCAAGTAGAAGGGAATAAAAATACCAGGATGTACTTTAGTCATACGGAATATAAGGTAATAAAAGTACATACCCACAAAACTAAGTGGTAGTACTTTAAAGTGTCTGCCACTCTTCTCATGCTCCATTTAAGCAGATGAAAAACAAAACTTATTGGTCTTAACCATTTTACACTTATTTATTTACCATGTGTCTATGTGAGAGTTGATATGCCTCTGTGTGTGCTCGCACACATGTGCACATACAAAACATGCATGTGGAGGTCACAGGACAACTTTAAAAAAGTTTTTCGAGGCAGAGTTTCTCTGTGGCTTTAGAGCTTGTCCTGGAACTAGCTCTTGTAGACCAGGCTGGTCTCAAATTCACAGAGATCTGCCTGCCTCTGCCTCCAGAGTGCTGGGATTAAAGGCGTGTGCCACCACTGCCTGGCTCACAGGACAACTTTTAAGAGTCAGTTCACTCCTCCCAATCTGTGAATTTGGGAGATCAAATTGAGACATTAGGCTTGGTGGCACAGACCTTTAGCTCTTGAGCCATCTTGCCACCTCCAAAATGAAAATTATTATATAGTGCCCTTAATGGTTTTCTCTGAATGTCAAATTAAATAATACATATATTCTTAAGACTGTGTGGACCATTGAAACTACCCAAGGAAAATTTAAACACACACCAGGTAGGTCAGTCATCCAAGACTCTAGTTCCAGGGCATCTAACCTCTTCTGACCTCTGCTGGCACCAGCACACACATTAATACACATATATACATGTAGACAAAAGACTCTTGCAGATAAAATATAAAAATAAATCTATTAAAAAGAACCTTAAAGTACTTTTATGTTGACCTACTCACAATCTCACAGCCCAGGGTTAGGGCTTGAATAATTCAGTGATTTTTAAATGATTACAAAAAGCACAAAAATACCCATGGACTGTATTTCCAGAAGTTACATGAGGGCATGTACTTAATGTGAAATATTCGATCATGTACAAACTCTTTGCAACCAACTGGATGATATGAAAGAACTTTAAGATGTAGAGGATACAATGATGGCATTTTTAAACTATTGTCACTGACTGGAATTGGACTAAATGACAGCAAATCTCTTGAGAGGTGCATGGGCATACTCTCGCTATATTGTCTGAAGGCTGGGAACTTGACCAATCTGACTTAGTTTCTTCCAGTGTATAGTAGCTGTAACCAGAAAACCAAATCACCTCCCTAGGTTTTTGATAGTTTCTTACCAAGATGTTGTTCCCTTATTCTCGGAAGACAGTAATAACAGGAGCGATAGTGTACCACACAGACATATTTTAGGACCAAATAACAGAAACTCAGCTTAAATTGCTTCAGTGTTTGGCTGCATATTTACCATACTGAAGAAAGAATCTAGGAGTGGTCCTGGACCTCAATTATGTT
The DNA here is from genome assembly GCF_003668045.3 of Cricetulus griseus. Taxonomy (NCBI): domain Eukaryota; kingdom Metazoa; phylum Chordata; class Mammalia; order Rodentia; family Cricetidae; genus Cricetulus; species Cricetulus griseus. The sequence goes on from NC_048595.1 coordinate 160,724,059, forward strand.
ATGAAAGACATAGGCTTCTTCTGTGCTTCCCTCTGTCTGCCCAGCTTTGGTGGTGTAGTGGCAAGCATAGCTACCTTTCAACTGCCAGTCCAGCATTAAGTTTTTCATTCACTAAACCAGAACACACATGTGGCTTCTCTATTCATTCTATTTCCTAGACTAGAAGAGGTGGGACAAAAGGAGGAATATGCAAATCAAGCTTGTTCAAAGAACTTGCACAACGGCCCATTCCCGTTACAATGTGCTGGGCAATCTATCCCCAACCGTGATGCTGGGTCTCAGTGTTAGGTTGTGCTAAGTATTTTTTGCCTCACAACGGCCACTTTTTAAACTCAGGAAGAGGCACAGGTGACTTGCTAAAAAAATTTCCAGTACTTACAGTGCTTTTGTTTAAATTTGGAGAATGCCTCCCTTCTCCTTTGCTGAGTTAGTTTGACATCCAAGGAGATCAGAATTGAGGCTGCCCTTATGCAGTCCCAGGAATCCTTGGCTGGAATCACTGGGCAGAATATATATAACCTTGGCAACCATACTTGAGAAGCTGAGTCACACAACTAGTGACCAGTGAAGCAAAGCAACGTGTCAAGTATTAGACACCAGAATCATCCTCTTTGCCAAGAAACTTTAACTGCCCTTCTAAAGTGAGATACTCTTCCCGAGAATATTACTTAGCCAAAACAACAACAACAACAACAACAACAAAAACAAAAAACAAAACAAAAAACAGGAAAGAAAGAAATGGAAACAGGCCAATTATACTTGAGTACTAAGATTTAAAAGGTGTTTTCTGCTTCCGACTTAATTTGCTTTATAAAGGCTGGAGTTTGAATACATGGTCTTTCCAGGCTAGAAAAATACTCACTACCTCCAAGGTATATCCCAGTCCTCTGGCTGTAATTTTTAATTCTGTTCACATTCAGCAAATTCTGGAAATGAGCACTCATATGTAAGTTGGAAATTGGCCCTCTCAAGCAGTGTGATGGGGCCGAAGTGTCTTTGACTGCTGGATATGCTATAGCCTAGGCTGCCTTCTATTATCACAGGGGAATCGATCCTCTGGCCTCAGGATTAGCATAACTGATTTTTTGAAACTTGGAGTCTTCATAGGGAATGGGGCTCAATCTTCAAAAGTATGAAGTGAATACTCCCCAGAGCTGTGTCCAAAGACCACCTTTCCCTACCTGGACAGCAATCAAGAAACAGGTCTGATTTTGTATCTAAGCCAGGGGGAAGGAGTGACAACTGAAACAGAGCAAACGGCAGAGTGACTTCTCAGAGGAGTCAATATCTGAGTCCCAGATGAGAAGGCCATAAGCTCAGTGGGGACTCAACAAATAGTGCGGAAAACATTGAATCTCATAAGTTGTGCACTACTGAAACAATATATTAATGCATTTTCAAGGAAATGTGACCAAATGACACCTATGCAACATGGACAAAACATGCATATACCATATCATTAGCAAGCAACATAATGGGAGTTAGTAAATTTTTATGTGTGTTAATTATATGCTGCTTTCATTGCTATCTTCATTGCCATTCATCTGGAAGCACTTTGTCCAGAGTCTCATATATATATATATATATATATATATATATATATATATATGTGTGTGTGTGTGTGTGTGTGTGTGTGTGTGTGTGTGTGTGTGTGTGTGTGTGTGTGTGTGTGTGTATAGGCCTCCTCCTGGAGTTTTCAAAGAAGAAAAACTGACATTGCCCCTCCCTTTGTCCCGCTCCCAAAACTTAGATCCTGGAAGAGAAACAAAACTTGACGGAGTCTGCAATTCCCCAGAGATAAAATTCACTGAACAGTCCCCAGCAACACAAAAGGAATCCTGCCCTGCTGCACTGCTCAACTGGGCTCACTTGGTCTATTTATGAGAAGAGTGCATTCATCCTGATTGTAATAAGTGAGCTTGGAGGGCTAGACAGGCTCTTTAATCTCAGGAATGATGCTGTGAACTCCAGTTCACCTGCTCGATTTATTTACACTGCTTCTGCCCACTAACAAATCCAACTCACCATCAGATTAATCAACATTTATCAACCAGCGGCGGGAGCATCATTTTGTAATTTAAGTAAAATAGAGAGGGAGTGAAATGGAACAGAGAGTGTAAAACTCCCATCATTCTGTGGCTATTTTATCTCTCAGTATTTTATTCCCATAATAAATGATGTACTTCTGACTTGAACAATATAGCAACCCTGTGCTCTGTTTGTTTAATGTTTTCACACCAGGGACTATCTAACTCAGTATAATATGCACATAGGATGAAGGAGAAAATGGTCAAATTCAGATCTGGAAGGCTTAAGATCATTCGAGTAAAGAAAACTTAGATTATTCACAATGTTGTCTAGTGTTTGGTGGTTTTAATTCAAGTAAGTTATCAACAAGTAACAAAAATAATTTTCTATGTGACATGTTATTAACCATCAACACAAACATTTATTCATTCATATTTTAGCAATTATTGAAGAGCAAGTCTGTAACAGATGCTATTCAGTACTGAAACAATTGCCATGAATAGAAGAACAACCCCCCTCCATCAAAAAAAGATGGATTACAGAACACAGAATATAAATACATGAGAAAATGGCATGTAGTTGTCTTATGATGAAAAGCATAGTGGGATAAGAGGACCAAACAGGAGTGCTGTTTTGTATTCGGCAACCAATACCACTGGTCTTCAATGATATTGGAGTAGAAATCTGAATGAGTGGTAGGAGCCGGACATCCATGTTTCTGAATGAACTGCATTCTGAGCAGAAGGAATGGAACAACAAAGAACACGGCTGGGAAGCCAACACTGCTGGAAAGACATGAATGGGGAGGAGAGGTGGGAAAGATTGTCTGCAATGCAGCATTGTATGTAGCAGTTGGAATTTGAAGGTGAGTAGAATTGAACAGAAAGTTGTTAAATCAAGTTCTGACTTAAACCCTAGACGTAGTACTCAGGAATGAAGCATCCACAACTATCTATTTTTCAAAGGAAACATTGCCATCACTCATTAACCATTTGAGTGATTCTGATAACAGCAATGGCAACACTTCCTATATAAATGCTCAATGAATTAACACAAGGCAAAATTAACAACGAGATAAAAAAAATTGGGCAGTTCACAATGTGCAGAGTGCACTCTGTGATTCTTCACCTACTGCTTTTCCTGACTCTCTTCATTTCAAATCTTGCTTAGTTTGAAGGAGAAGATGTTCCTTTTTACCCCTGAAGAAAATGGGAATGAGTCAACCACAAGATCCAGCAATTGCACTCTTAGACATATACCCAAAAGAAGCACATTCATACAACAAGGACATCTGTTCAACGATGTTCATAGCAGCACTATTTGTAATAGCCAGAAACTGGAAGCAGCTTAGATGCCCCTCAACAGAAGAATGGATAGAGAAAATGTGGTACATTTACACAATGGAGTACTACTCAGCAGAAAAAAAAAAACAATGGAATCTTGAAATTTGCAGGAAATTGGATGGAACTAGAAGAAACCATTCTGAGCGAGGTAACCCAATCGCAAAAAGACAAACATAGTATGTACTCACTCATATGCGGATTTTAGACATCAAGTAAAGGATTGCCAACCTACAATCTACACTCCCAAAGAAGCTATTAAACAGGGAGGACCCTAAGAGAGACATACATGGTCCCCTGGAGAAGGGGAAAGGGTCAAGATCTGCTGAGCAAATTGGGAGCTCGGGAAGAGGGGGGACGGAGTTAGGAGAATGAGAAGAGGAGAAGAGGAGGGATGCAGAAGACATGAGTGAGCAGAAAGGTTGAGTCAGGGGAAGAATAGATGATAACAAGAATGGAGATATCATAATATAGGGAGACATTTTTGGTTTACAGACAAATCAGGCACTAGGGAAATGTCTGGAGATCTACAAAGATGATACCAGCTAACAATCTAAGCAACAGAGGTGAGGCTACCTTAAATGCCCTCCCCTGATAATGAGATTGATGACTAACTTATATGCCATCCTGTAGTTTTCATCCAGCAGCTGGTGGAAGTAGATGCAGACACCCACAACTAATCACCGAACTGAACTGGAACCCATATTCAGAGAATGGCGAGTGAAGAACACAGGGGTCCAGAGCAGGCTGGTGAAACCCACAGAAACAGCTGACCTGAACATCGGGTCCCCAGACTGATAGCTGGAATACCAACATGGGACTGATCCAGACCCCAGGAACATAGGTTTCTGTGAAGAAATAACAGAAATCTACGGGACCTCCTGTAGAAGTTCAGTACTTATCCCTAGCATAGGTGTGCTCTTTGGGAGCCCATTCCATATAGAGTAATAAATACTCCCTGAGCCAAGACACACAGGGGTGGGCCTAGGCCCTATCCCAAAGGATGCAATAGACTCTGATGACACCTTATGGAAGGCCTCACCATCCAGGGGGAGCAGAAAGGATATGTGATAGATAGGATTTTATTTGGAGGGTTGGTGGTAGGGGAGACTGGTGGAAGAAGGGAACTGGGACTGTCATGTAAATCAATACTGTTTCTAATTCAAATAAAAAAAGTTGAAAAAAAAGATGTTCCTTTTTTAGTTTTTAGGGTTTTAATAGATAATAGATACATTTTTACATGTATCAGTATCTTTTCTTTTATAATTCTGTCCAAGAATCAGTCATAAGTTAGACCAGCTTTACACTCTCACTTGCAGTCTTGACAAACATAGGAAATAGTTCCAATCTGACAATACAGGCACCTGTGCAGCTATGAATCATCATATGTTTTTGTATGGCTTCATATACTGTGGACACTGTTGTGTTGGCTGTGTGCCTAAGTGTGTGTCCACATTAAAGTAGTTGGGATCAAAAGAAGCTGGTGTGTTAAAATTTAGGAGAATATAGAAACATCTTTTCTCAAATTGCATGTAGCACTGTGCAGGTAACCCTGATTTTAATTTGCATTTGTCTGCTGACCAATGAGTTACAGTACCATGACATTTATTTACCCCTCACCTCTCTTTGGCATACAACCCAACTTTGTCATCCATTTGTTTCCTGGGTTGTCCATCTTATTTTATAGACAAGAACAGTTTATATACATTCTGCTCTTGTGAAATGTTCAGTCTTTAAAGCTGTCACTCAAAGATGAAGAAGTCTGTTTTTTGGGGGGGAGTTGTTTGTTTGTTTGTTTGTTTGTTTGCTCACAGCTTTAGTCTTCCCTTTGAATTCTTTGTCTTGGCAGTTCTCCCAGGTTATTCTCATTGGGGCTCATTACTCAGAGTTTTGTTGGGTGGACATGTCTTGATGTTCCATTATTACTTTTGTTTCTGTTCCTGGTCTTCTGCATCTGAAATACTTTGTTATTTTAGTCTTTATGTTCAAGCCTTTTTCTCCCACTGTAGGCATGTGTTCAGTGTTCAGGAGAGGATGTTTTATTATTTTTAATTTTTATTTTTTGGTTTTTCAAGACAGGGTTTCTCTGTGTAGCTTTGGAGCCTATCCTGGCACTCAATCTGTAGAACAGGATGGCCTGGAACTCACAGAGATCCACCTGCCTCTGCCTCCTGAGTGCTGGAATTAAAGGGGTGTGCCACCAATGCCCATCTGCTAGTGAAATTTTAAGAAAGCTTAAATGTCTCTCACCCCACCTGATGGGCTAGAAGTTCTAGCTTTCTTTGAGAGTCTGATATCTAACAGACAGGATCTAAGTTGAGCATGCCCCACGCTGATCCTCTCCTCTGCTGCCTTCCAGTGTGGCTCTCCAACCCCAGCTGCCCTACTTTGAGTAAGCTCTGACAACTTGGTTGGAGCAGGTGGTCTTGGAAGTTGGGTGTCTAGATCTATGGAGTCAGAAAGGGTTCCACCTGGATTGCTCTAGGAAGTGAGGAGCTAGTTGCTTACAGGCTAGTAAGAGGCAGTCCTGGTCCCACACTCAGGCATGGTTAATCACAGTGGAGTCAGGCAGTGTAATGGCACTGAGAGGTGAAATCCTGGGGGAATCAGGAGGCTTAGGGGGTGAAGCAGAGCATTGCTCTCTCAGCATCTCAGAATAAGCAGATGACAGAAATGCACTACCCCAGGGTGGGAAGGAACAGTGCCTTTCTGAAGGATGGTCAAGCGTGGCCCCCAAAGAGTGAGGGAGTCTGTTGGGTAGGGAAGAGTAGGGCCCACCTGATGGGTGAGGGAGAGCAACTTCAGAGGAGCCAGACATACCTGGAACAAATCCTACCTGGCCCAGAGAAGGCAAGTCCTAGAGGGCTCAGCCTTCAAGTCAAGACAGTCAGGAACAGAGCAGAAGTAGCTGGCCTATGAGAAATCCCACGTTTGCTTTTAATTATTTGCCTTTCACACCAACTCCCCTTTTGCATTAAAAAATTCAACTTTTTCTCATTTTTTTAATTTAAATTAGAGACAAGATTGTTTTACATGTCAATCCCAGTTCTCTCTCCCTCCCCCCTTTCCTGCCCCCAACTAACACCCTACCTATCCCATAACATTTCTGCTCCCCAGGGAGAGTGTGTCTTTCCATGGGGGCCTTTCAGAGTCTATCATATCTTTTGGGATAGGGCCTAGGCCCTCCCCTTTGTGTCTAGGATGAGGGAGTACCCCTCTATGTGGAATGGGCTCCCAAAGTTCCATACTAGGGATAAATACTGATCTATTACAAGAGGCCCCATAGGTTCCAAGGCCTCTTCACTGACACCCACATTCATGGGGTCTGGATCAGTTCCATGCTGGTTTCCCAGTGATCAGTCTGGTGACCAAGAGCTTCCCCTTGTTCAGGTCAGCTGTTTCTGTGGGTTTCATCAGCTTAATCTTGACCCCTTTGCTCATCACTGCTCCTTCTCTGCAACTGGATTCCAGTTCAGTTCAGAGTTCAGCTGTGATTAACTGCTTCTACTTCCATCAGCTGCTGGATGAAGGCTATAGGATGGCATATAAGTTAGTCATCAATCTCATTATCATGGGAGGGCATTTAAGGTAGCCTCTTGTCTGTTGCTTAGATGCTTAGTTGGTGTCATCCTTGTAGATATCTGAACATTTCCCTAGTGACTGATTTCTCTTTAAACCTATACTGGCTCCCTCGCTGATGGAATCTCTTATCTTGCTCTTCTCTATTCTTTCCCCTACACAAACTTCCTGCTCCCTTATGTCCTCCTCATCCCTCCTCTTCTCCTTTTCTCATTATCCTAGCTCACTCTCCCCTCTCCCATGCTCCCAATTTCCTCACAAGATCTTGTCCCTTTCCCCTTCTCCAGGGGACCATGTATGTTTCTCTTAGAGTCCTCCTTGTTTCCTAGCTTCTCTGGCGGTGGTGTGGATTGTAGACTGGTAATCCTTTGCTGTATGTCTAAATCCATATATTAGTGAGTGCATATCATGTTTGTCTTTTTGTGACTGGGTTGCCTCTCTTAGAATGGTTTCTTCTAGTCCATCCATTTGCCTGTGAATTTCAATATTCCATTGTTTTTTTTTTTTTTTGCTGAGTAGTACTCCATTGTGTAAATGTACCACATTTTCTCTATCCTTTCTTCAGTTGAGGGCCATCTAGGATGCTTCCAGGTTCTGGCTATTACAAATAATGCTGCTATGAACATAGTTGAACAGATGTCCTTGTTGTATGAATGTGCTTCTTTTGGGTATATGCCTAAGAGTGCAATTGCTGGATCTTGTGGTAGGCTCATTCCCATTTTCCTGAGTAATCCCCATACTGATTTCCAAAGTGGCTGTATGAGTTGGCACTCCCATCAGCAGTGTAGGAGTGTTTCCTTTTCTCCACATCCTCTCCACTCCAGGAACGAATTTTAATATATTGTTTGTTTTTTATTTTTACTTTTTTATTTTTCTGAATATTTCTTCTTTGACTTGTGTACTATTTAGAATTTTGTTGCTTACTTGGCAAAAATTCCGGGACTTCTCCTGTCTTTTTTTATTTCATATTTAATGTAATTGTTTTCTGAAGTCAAACATTGTATGGATTATGTTCTTTTCAGCCCATTATTGCCCCAGCTGTTATCTATGGCCCATCTTCTATGTGAACTTGAGATTGTGTTAGTATAGCATATCATTTTCTACCCAATTATCATCAACATTTGAATATATCTTTTTACTAGAACTAGACAACTTGAAGTTAACATATATTTAGAATTACTATATTTATTCTGAAAACCTATGTCTTTTACATGCAAATTTATGACATTAGCATTTAAGTAATTACTAATATAGTTGAATAGCTACCACCTTTGTTATAATTTTCTGTTTGCTGCCCTTTATTGTCTCTTGTTTTTTTTTTCCCAGTCTTCCTGCGTCATTTGTGGAATTAACTGAACATTTTATATAATTGTATTTCATCTTCTTTTAGCATATCAGTGATAGATTTTTCTTCCCTAAAATTTATACGTTGTAGTTATTAGCAGTATATATTTACAGTTAATACAACTCCACTGTCAAACAATTCTGTAAGACTTCATGCCATCAAAATAGTCCTAGTCTTTCTCCCACCAATTGTACCATTGCTGCTATTCATTTTACTTTTACCATCCCAGTACATATTCAAAGACATATGATTTTTAATAAAGTCACCTATTAGAGAAACTAAGAATATTAAATGTTCTGGTATTGTTCTCACTCATGCTTTCCCTGAAAACCTGAGCTCTGACCTTTATAATGCTACTTTTCACTCATGTCTGTCTCTTAACATTTTTTGCAAATAAGATCAATTAGTACACAATTCCTTCCAATTTTACTTGAGGAAATTTTCATTCATTCTTCATATTTCAAGAGTGTATTCCTATACGACAGACTATTAAGTCTTTTAGCCATCAACATTTTAAATACTTCACTACACTCTTTTTCCCCCCTTGGATGCTTTCCTAGGAGAAGTTTGATGCACTTCTAACCTTTCTTTCTCAATAACTTGATATCTCTCCCCTTGACTTCTTTCAAGGCTTGTTTTTGATGCTTAATGCTCAAATATGATAAGTGTAAGGGGTAAGTTTTGTGTTATCTTATTTGATAGTCTGAAAGATTCTTGTGACTTTTTGGTGTCTGTTAGTCAGTTTAGGCTGTCACAATAATGTATCATATACTGGATATCTGAAAGTGTAGAGCATATGAGTTTGATAGGCCTGGAAGTTATCACTGTGACCTTAGGGTTTTAGAAAGTTTGAGTTGTTAGAGGGGGCCTTTTAATGACTTATTTACTGCTACTTTTTTATGGTATCTTCACATGGCAGAAAGCAGAGAGATGTGGTAAACTCTCTTGTGTCTCTCCTTAGAAGGCCATAGTCCTATTAATTTGAGCTTCACCGTCGTGAATAGAATTAGGTAAGGCTTCAGTATGTGAATGGAGGCCCAATCATTCAACATACAGTCATTATCCTTTCAAATGTACATTCTCTATTCTCCTTTGTTATTCCCACTATGTGTACTTAGTTTTGTCTTTTTGTAGTCATCCCCTTTAATTACATGTCTTTTGTTCAGTGTTCTTTTTACTTCGCTTTTCTGCTTCAGAGTTTTCTATTGATATATCCTTAACCTCAAGAGATTGTCTTTTCAGTCATGCCTATCCTATTAATAACTCCACTAGAGACATTATTTTTGTTATAGTCCTTAGCAAATCTTTCCGATTCTTAGAATTTCCTTGCATATACATTGACCATTTCCTCTCTTATGTTGTTTGTTTTACCTGGTAGAATTCTTAATATCTTTCTCACAGGATGCTAAACTCTAGGCATTATAATCACTATATCCATATATTATCTGATTGTTGTCACAATGATTTATTTGACATTTTTTTTTCAAGACAGGGTTTCTCTGTGTAGCTTTGGAACCTATCCTGGCACTCACTCTGGAGACCAGGCTGGCCTCAAACTCACAGAGATCCACCTGCCTCTGCCTCCTGAGTGATGGGATTAAAGGTTATCTGACAAATTTTAATTTGGTTTTATTTACAGCCTTTTACTGTGATTTCAAATTTGTTTGTGATAGTTGAGAGGGCATGTTCTATATTCCTGTGATTAAATTTCAAATTTCTAATGAAAATGTCTTAAAACTCTTAGCTTTATGTGTGTTTCTTGGGTATCTTTCCCATCCTTGAGGTGAAACTGTGTAGAATCAGCATTCCCATCTTCTGAAGTTGACTGGATTCAGGGAAAAAACAAGACAAAACACTAATTTTACTCTGGAAACATAGTTTCTGTTGAGGGAATCCTTTTTAAAAATAGTAAGATGCTTTGCCGTTTCTAAAAATGGATTCTTCTACACTCCTCTTTGCAGAAACAGGAGAGAACGACCTTCAGTTTTCAGGGAGGACATGTTGGAGCTCCCAGAAGTTAAAAGTGACCCTTATCTGTCTGTGGTCCTGGAGTTTTGACCCTTTGACATGTCTATCCTAGCCAGTGGTAATCCATCAGTTACTGCCAGAATTTCCCCTGTCTCTGATTCCCATGGAGGTCCCTGCTAGTGAGTTTCCACTTTGGTAAGTTGTTACTGTCTTTATTCAAACTTGCCTATCTCTATAAATTTTGGGAGCAGCAGTTTGCCTCAGATTTTGAATATCTTTATTTCACTCAAAATGAGTTGGGCCACTGAATAATCATGATATACACTGTTTTATAAGTATCGTAAATTTCACACTTAAAATCATTAACCTCTGAAAGTTTGGTAAAAAATACATTATTGATCTTTCCTTTTTGCAATAATTAGTGTCTATGATTTGTCTCTCTTTTTCAAATGAAGTAGATTATTTTTCTGATAATTTTAATATATTTGTGTATAACTTGAATAATAATTTAGCATCTATAAAATGTATGGAATAATTTCCACATGTTTGTCATTAGCAAAAACATAAATTCTTGAGTACAATTATATGTCCTTTAAAATAAGTCCATATTTCCCTACTTTAATGTAAAATTTAAAAAATAGTTTATGCCATTTCATCATTCAGTCTTGCTTCTAGGATAAAATCTTTGCCTCCTGGACAAGAATGGCCTTCCTTAATTATATTCTTGTGCATGGCCTTAAAAAACCATCAGTTGCTTACTTAAAAGAGATTTGTGCTACTAATCAGGGGAGCATCACTTCTTAGAAACATCAAACTAAAGTCTAAAGTGAGTGAGAGAGAGATGTGATTGTTTCCACATACTTTGCTAGTGAGCCACTGAACAGAAAGGAATGACACAAGCTCTGGACCTCATGTCAATCCAATGGATGAAGATAAGCCAGTGGCCATTAGCAATGACAGCTCCCACATGCATAAAACAAAAATAAATGCATACATAATTCTAAATAATTAAATAAAATAACCTTACTGATGATGCTTTTGAGAAATGACTTGTTGGATGTCACATAATTATTTGGAAATAGAAAAATCAGACATAGCTGTTGATTATGTATGTGCTATAACATCCAATAAATGTACTGGGACCAAGTATATAGCTAAAGGCAATCCTGAAAAGAGAAAAATAGGAAAGACTAATATATTGTGTACAATCATGGCATCACCAAGATCCTGATGTACTGTACAGTATTAAACATCCCTGTACTTCGCTTTTATAGTGGCTGCTATCTGTGGAATAGATAGTGGAAGAAATTACACATTATATTTAATTGTCATATTGAGAAGCACCAGAAAGCAGCCTTCTCTGGAATTTTAACAGTGATCTGGTTGGCTTGCCAGCTAATATAATATCAGTCTTCTAACTACTTTTTTATGGCTGTAATGATGACCTCAACTGATAGACTCTTACAACCTTTCTCAATTTAATCCAATTTTCTAGACATTTTAAATTGAATCTCTTTACACAAATTAATCTTAAACCAGTGATTTCCCACACCAACAACCCCTTCCTCTTTCCCCCAGGAAAGATTATGATTGATGAATTGAATTATAGCTAGCTAAAATTGCATAAAATGTTCAAAGCATACAGATTAGCATGCCATTTTGTAGTGTAATTTATTTTTCAAATTTGTTGGTCTGGACTCAAAAAAATAAAATGAATGTTGAGGTTATGCTTTTGATTGATGAAAGACAACTCTGTTGTTAATCATATGGCCTTTTAGGCCAGAATCACAGGTCTCATCTTGTTTTGATTATCACAAACTGTTCAAAGTAGACAAGTTGTCCAACCTAAATTAATGTAGCTTCCTCCCGACGAAAAAGAAAGGCTTAATGTCTATTTGATAAAATATATGTTATGGTTAGATGAGCATATGTACATAGAGCACATAGGATGAGTTCTAGATAACATACACTTGATAACTAGCTACAATTTCTGCTCTCCACTATTTGCCCCATTAGAATCCCATTCCTTCTATCCCAAGATTCTTCACTTCAGTGAAATGTTCAAAGCCAGTGGTTCTCAACCTTCCTAATGCTGAGTCCCTTATATATAGTTCCTCATGTTATGCTGACCCCAACCATAAAATTATTTTTCATTGATACCTCATAACTGTAATTTTTCTACTGCTATGAATCATAATATAAATATCTGTTATGGAGGATATTTGGTATGTGACCCTTGTGAAAAAGCCATTTGACCCAAAAAGAGGTCACAACCCACAGGTTGAGAACCAATACTCTTAAGGTAATATTGGTTTAATTAGTCAGCCTAGAAAACATTCCCGCTAAAATAGAAATTTTATAGGATCTGGACTTGCAGAGGTGAGAATTATGGTGATTTTTGTCTTTTACTCTAGGCAATGTGGACACCTGGACGCATCATCCAGGAAATTCTGCATAGTCTTGGGGCTTCCAGATGTTCCTTTCTATAAAATAAAATAGAGAGAACAGATATGTGGTTAGTGCCAATTACCATGGTGACAACAATGTAATGTGAATACTTTAGGGATGTCTCACTGTTGTCCTGCACCTGGAGATCATAGCTAAGCTTACCCAACCCCAGATGAGGGGCACTTCAAATTTAACAAGAGCTGTGGTGCAGCTCGTCAGACTGTGATCTGCCTCATGACAGGGTTCAGTAAGTCCACAACTCTCTATAGCTAATGAAAAAAAAAAAAAAAACACGGTTAACACAGTCACCATATTTGGATACTGCTTCTTATTCACAAACTAATTATCTCAGGCTGGTCAGAATTGTTTCCTATAAAGTATATGGCTTTAAGAGTTCCAAAAGAGATCGTCATTCACAATCATAAAACTAAAGCTTGGGAGGAAATGTATGAATACACAAAGGAGCCTTAAGCTGGCAAAGACTTATTTTTATTTTCTAAAATCACTTGTATTTCTGTCACCATGGAACAGGAGGGGAAATGGGTCAGAGGTGAGGTACTACAGCCCATCATCACTATTGTTAGGAAGTCAATAGCCACCACTTTTCCATTGAGCCCAATACCCTCACACTACAAAGCATACACTTTGCCCTCTTTTAGACTCACATGTTTCCTTTATGCACTCCTCTCTACCCCGCACGGTGAATACCTCCAACATGCAGCAAGAATGTGCTATTAGTGCCTCTCACTTTTCTCTACTAAAAATAGCAGAGACATAAACTCCCTAATTCTCCCATCTGAAACTAATGGAATTCCAGCTTCAAAGACTGTAACTTTATCTGTTCCGCAACCCAGGTTAGTAAAATGCCCCTTCCTCTGCCAACCTTGAGTGTCATTATTTGGGAAATATTACTTCTCAACATTCTCTTTCTTTGTTTGCCTTTTCCATTATTTGCAGTTCAGTGGCTATTAAGACCTGGTGCTAGAGAAAACAACAATAACAACAAAAGAGCCATTTAATAACTAAACTTAAAAACCTAAGCAGTCAGCAGATAACAATGCCTTGTCAACATTTCTAAATGAAGCAGAAAGAAGGCGAGCCAAAAGGACAAAGAAAGGGCAAACAAGAGAGACAGGATGCTTTATGATGGATGAGTCTGCATAAGTGGTTTGGATAATGGCTAAGAGGTACAGTCTGCAACACATTAGGGGGAGGAGGAAAGGGAGTACAAGGAGAAGGAGGAAAAGGAAGAGGAGGAAAAGGATCAGGAAGAGGAGGGCTTCCTAAGAAGCTCCCAGGACAGTGATCTATAACTAGGTCTTGGAAAAATGCCACAGTTGATGGTATTTCTCTGAGATGTTCTCTACAATTGCTCTGAATCTCAAGACTGTCTCCTCTCCTTCACATTGACACCACCACCTCCCTCTTGTATACTGGTCCACAAGGCCATTCCCTCAGATAGAAGAAACCAATCCCACAGCTGAAGAGAGTTCAAAATGTTTGGAATCCTAAAGGCCTTCATACTGCAAAATAAAACACAGTAGACATGACATGTAGTGTGTCTTATCTTAGGGTTTCTATTGCTGTGAGGAAATACCATGACCAACGAGCAAGCTGGGGAGCAAAGGGTTTATTAGGCTTATACTTCAACACTGCTCATTGTCACTGAAGGAAATCAGGACAGGAATTCAAACAGGGCAGGACCCTAGAGTCAGAAGCTAACACAAAAGCCATGGAGGGGTGCTGATAACTGTCTTTCTTCCCCTGGCTTTCTCAACCTGATTTCTTACAGAATCAAGGACCATAAGCCCAGGATGGCACCACCAACCATGGGCTAGGCCCTCCCATTGAACTCTAATTGAGAAAATGCCTTACAGCTGCATCTCATGAAGGGATTTCCTCAAATGAAGCAGCTTCCTATCTTATGACTCCAGATCTTGTCAAGTTGACACACAAAGCCAGCTAGTACAAAGTGTTTCCAGTCGAAATAGATGTCTCTGAATTAGAGAACATATTCTTTCTTTACTTTATTTTTACCTCTTTTTTAATTTAAATGAGAAACAAGCCTGTTTTACATGTCAATCCCAGTTCCTTCTGCCTCCCCTCCTCCCGGCCCCCTTCCAACCTCCTATCCCAATCCCTTTCTGCTCCCCAGGGAAGGTGAGACCTTCCATGGGGGATCTTCAAAATCTGTCATATCATTTGGAACAGGGCCTAGCCCCCCTTCTTGTGTTAAGGCTGAGAGAGAATCCCTCTATGTGGAATGGGCTCCCAAAGTCCACTCATATACTAGGGCTAGATACTGATCCACTAACAGAGGCCCCATAGGAGGCCCAGGCCTCCTAACTGACACCCACATTCAGTGGATCTGGATTAGTCTTATGATAGTTTCCTGGCTATCAGTCTGGGGTCCATGATCTCCCCTTTATTCAGGTCCGCTGTTTCTGTGGGTTTCTACAACCTGGTCTTGACCCATTTGCTCATCACTACTCCCTCTCTGCAACTGGATTCCAGTTCAGCTCAGTGTTTAGCTGTGGCTGTCTGCTTCTGCTTCCATCAGCTACTGGATGAAGGCTCTAGGATGACATATAAGGTAGTCATCAATCTGGTTATTGGGGAAGGACATTTAAGGTAGCCTCTCCACTATTGCTTAGGTTCCTACTTGAGGTCACCATTGTAGATCTCTGGACATTGCCCTAGTGCAAGATTTCTCTTTAAACCTATATTGGCTCCCTCTATTATGGTATCTCTTTTCTTGTTCTCCTTTATTCTTCCCCTGACTCAATCTTTCTGCTCCCTCATGCCATCCTCTTCTCTCCCTTTTCTCCCCTTCTCTTTCTCCTAGCTTCCTCTCCACTCCCCCATGCTCCCTATTAGCTCAGGAGATCTTGTCCCTTTCCTCTTCTCTGGGGGACCATGTATGTCTCTCTTAGGGTTCTCGTTGTTCCCTAATTTCTCTGGTGGTATGGATTGTAGGCTGGTAATCCTTTGCTCTAAAATCTATATATGAGTGAATACATACCATGTTTGTCTTTCTGTGATTGGGTAACCTCACTTACGATGGTTTCTTCTAGTTCCATATATTTGCCTGCAAATTTCAAGATTCCATTGTTTTTTTTTCCCACTGAGTAGCATTCCCTTATGTAAATGTACCACATTTTCTTTAACCATTCTTTGGTTGAGGGGCATCTAGGTTGCTTCCAGCTTCTGGCTATTACAAATAATGCTGTTATGAACACAGTTGAACAGATGTCCTTGTATAATATGCATCTTTTGGGTATATGTCTAAGAGTGGAATTGTTGGATCTTGTGATAAACTGATTCCCATTTTCCTGATGAACTGACATACTGATTTCCAAAGTGGCTGTACGTGTTTGCACTCCCACCAGCAATGGAGGAGTGTTCCCCTTTCTCCATATCCTCCCCAGCACAGACTGTCATTTGGTGTTTTTTATTTTAGCCATTCTGGCAGGTATAAGATGGTATCTCTGAGCTGTTTTGATTTGCCTTTCCCTGATGGCTAAGGATGTTGAGCATTTTTTAAAAGTGTTTTTCGGCCATTTTAGATTCCTCTATTGAGAATTGTCTATTTAGTTCTGTACCCCACTTTTTTATTGGATTATTTGGCGTTTTGGTAACTAGATTCTTGAGTTCTTTGTATATTTTGGAAATCAGCCCTCTGTCAGGTGTGAGGTTGGTGAATATCTCTTCCCATTCTGTGGGCTGCTGTTTTGTCTTGTTGACTGTGTCCTTTGCCTCACAGAAGTTTCTCAGTTACAGAAGGTTCCATTTATTAATTGTCTATCTCAGTGTCTGTACTACTGGCATTATGTTCAGGAAGCAGTCTCCTGTATGAGTTCGTTTGAGGGTATCTTCCACTTTTAGAGAACATGTTCTTAATAAGGTTTTTATGCAGTTTTAGATATTCATTAGGAAGTGTTGTGGCCCACTCCCCATACCGCAACGATTTCAGCTCCAGAATTAGTATCCACACTCCAATGTCCCCTGGAAATAATAAAACCAAAGAGAACTTTCTTCTGGCTTGTTTCCAGCGTTAGACCAATCAGAGCGGGCAGACAGGCAGAGCATCCATAAGCCACATTAAACAACTGCATTTTCCTCTGGGTCTGTTATCCATGGTTGCACCCAAGGCAAGTTATTAAAGACACCAATTTCTCTTCCATCTCAAAGCACTGCCCAACTTTATCTTTCACCATGGTTTTGGTTCACCACCACTAATCTGAAATCAAGTCAATACTGAAACAGAAAGTGGGGGGATAATTACACCACACAGTTTTTGTTAACCTGTTGACATTGTGTGCAAGACTCAAGTCAGTCTCTCTGATTTCTTTATAGATCTGTGACTGAAAGTCTTGTCTAGTTGTTTTGCTCCACTTAAAATGGATTCCTGCAAAGTAATAGCTATTGTAAAAGTTTCCTAAAGACTGTGCTAATTCAAAAGCAGTACCCAGGAGTACCAGGCTCAGAACTTACTGTCAGCAGGCCTCATTGTCTACATCTCACTCATATCTTATCTTCTCCTCTTCTCTGTAGTCCCCTTGAGGGGTGTCTTCAGTTAGTGCTGCCTTCCTGGAATCTTCACATCTAACAGATGCTGAGCTTTTTTCAATAATCTATTCACCCTTTCCAGGTAAAATTCTGTTCACATAAAATGCATTGTTTCTTAAGATTTTGAATCCCCATGGTGTTTGCAATTGCCAAAACTTAGCGAATGTTCACTTAAGACTTGTTAAGTTTATCAATTAGAAAGCAAAGGCAAAGAAGAGCTTCAACCAACTAGTTTCTATCTTTCCAAACTTGCTTTTTCATGAGAAATTTTTAATCTGATTCATTTCTACTCATGGCTAAAACACTAGCATCATCTTTGACTTAACCCTTCAAAGCAATAAAACAAATAATCCTGCTTTCCCTAACTCCAAAATATGGCTGATATTAAATGCATTATTAATATTCTAGGCAATCCCATCATGTTCTATTCTCTGCACCACCGAAAATTCTTATAAATGTTGTCTTTGCTTACATCTTTGTCACTGATGCACTTCTTCACCCACTCCAGAATCATGAATGTGCCCTAAGTACTGAGAATCATGTAAGGTACAGATCAAATGAACCATTTCTTTTTTTTCTTCAATAGATGCTAATCTCAATTAAATGTAGTAAAAATGAGAACCTATTTCATCATCTACTTAAGTGAAGGGAGAGTTATCTAGGAACTAATAAAACACATCTCTAGGTATGGCTGTGAATTCATTAGCAGAAACAATTTTATTATGAGGATTCAGACCTATATCACTCAGGGTTCTCTAGAATAACAAAACTTATAGAACTTATGTGTGTGTGTGTGTGTGTGTGTGTGTGTGTGTGTGTGTGTGTGTGTGTTATGGTTTATTGCTGTAAAGAGACATCATGACCATGATAACTCTTTTTTCTTCTTCTTCTTTTTTATTTTATTAGTTGAAATTAGGAACAAGCTTGCTTCACATGTCAATCCCTTCTCCCTCTCCTTCTCTTCCCCCCCCAACATCCCACCTGCCCCTAGCCATCCCCTCTCCACTCCCCAGGCAGGGTAAGGCCCTCAAAAGAGGCTGCCCAAAGTCTACCACATCACATGATAACTCTTATAAAGGAAGGAAACATTTAATTGTGGCTGTCTTACAGTTTCAGTGTTTTAGTTCATTGTTGTCATGGATGAAAGCATGACAGTGCACAGGCAGACAGGGTGCTGGAGAATGAGTTCTACATCTTGATCTGCAGGCAGCAGATAGAGACTTGTGTGCCACACCAGGCATAGCTTGAGCATATAAGACTTCAAAGCCCCTCCTAAGAGTGATACACTTCCTCAAATGCTATGCCTAGTCCAACAAGGCCATATCTCCTAATAGTGCCACTCACTATGGGCCAAGTACACAAACATATGAGGTTACAGGGGCCATTCCTATTCAAACTACCACAATATATTATGAATTAATATATGAATACATGAATGACTATATACACACATTTATGCATAATGAATATCTATCTATATATATGATTTAGTAGAGAGGCTTATAGGCTGTGGTTCAGCTAGTCCAACAATGACTGTCTCCCAATGAAAAGTCCAGAAATTCAAGTTGCTGACTCTGCAAGGATGAATGTCTTAGCTGATCTTCATTGTACATCAGAATTCCAAAGAAGTAGGCTCTAATACGAGTAAAGGAATGGAATTATTAGTAAGATTGAGGGCAAGCATGTAAAAAACAAGAGCTCCTTTTTTGGCCTGGCCTTTATATAGGCATGCACACAGACATGGTGCTGGCAACATCTTGATCAGAAGGCACCAGAAAGTAGACTCAGATGCTGGGTGGTACCTTGAGCATAGGGGATCT
Organism: Cricetulus griseus; assembly: GCF_003668045.3. Lineage (NCBI taxonomy): Eukaryota > Metazoa > Chordata > Mammalia > Rodentia > Cricetidae > Cricetulus > Cricetulus griseus. The sequence goes on from NC_048595.1 coordinate 160,743,156, forward strand.
CAAAGCCTGACACACGGTGACATACTTCCTACAAGGTCACACCTCCTAACAGTGTCTAACATCTCCCTGCCTGGTTTGGAAAGGAAGCCTATCACCCATTGCATTAAATGGACTGAACCTCTGAAACTGTAAAAAAAAAAAAAAAAGAAAGAAAGAGTTGCCATGGTCATGTGGGTTTTCACAGCAATAGAAACCCTAACTAAGACAACCACACTCCAGGACAGGTCTCAAAACCAGAATTAGTTGGCCAACAAAAAATGGACTCCATGGTTTTGTTGTTATTGTTCTTTTGTTTTTTTGTGAAAGTTTTTGTGCCTTTCCCCCTTTATTTTGGATTAACTTGTTTTGTTTTGGTCTTGTTTGGTTGTTGTTGCTTATCTGTTTGCTTGCTTTGATTATAGTGTTTTTGCTTTTTTGTTTTGTTTTGAGAGAGAGTGACAGAATGTGAAGAGAGTGATGGATGTGAAGGTGGGAGTATTTACGAGGATAAAGTGGGGGGAAAGAATGTAGTCAAAATATACTATATGAAATAAATAACAATGTCAGACATTTAGAGTTGGCAAAGAAATGAATGCTGAGCATTGAGTATGGGAAACAGATATAGTTTTTATTGGGAGCATTTATAGGCAAGTTTTCAGGTTAATGGTTTAGTCACCCAGAACATATCTTAATGTATCATGTAAAATTTGGGGAACTTGGCTTCCATGAATTCTATAAATTCTTGGTTTTGTCAAAGCCTCTGTTGATCATCACATAAGCCTAGCTTGTCTCCACACTTCCTCAACCTTTACATCTGTTTTCTGGTTTACCTGAAACACTGGTGTCTACATATAAAGAAAATTAACATCTTTCCAGTGGTGTCTTTCTCCCATGGTTATTGTGATGGTCATGCTTAAATTCAAATTCTATTGATTATATACTTGCACAAATTGCCTGATGTAGTGTGAGTTCTCATTTGAAGAACAAATTGATGATTAATATCTTCTGTTATTTCTGGCCTACTACCGAATCTTGGACATCTTCCAGTTTTTAACACATAACATTAACTCACTTTAAGGGATGAATTTTTTTTTTGCCAGGGACAATGTCAACTTTGTGAAATTAGATGTTCCAGTGGCCTTGAGGAGTCAATGGTTGCCAGTAGGCATCTGTTCCCCTACAGAAATAGCCAAAGGGCCATGCAAAATATTGGACTTCCTTCTGGCCTCAGAAGAAGTTTGTTCCAATGTCAACTCAAAACTTGGAAATCTAGGGAAAAGCTGTTCCACATTACTTCCAAAGAATTCAAGCCCAAAGTCCATGTGATGAGCTAATCACTGAAATAGCATGAAAATACAATACTAGACAAAATAAGATAAGCAAATACAAGCTTAAAACAACAGGAAAAAGCTGAGATAAAGAGAATAATGAAAAAGGCAAGAAAAAGAGGGATAACAAAATAAAAATGGGAAAACATTGAGCAGTAGAAAAATGCTTGTGTTTTTACTCCAAAAAGCTTATTTTGAATAAGTTAAAGTGAGACAAAATAAAAAGAAAAGAGATTGGAGAAAATATGACAAACAAAACAAGCCAAGAGCTGAGACGAGAACAAACTGATTGTAGTTAAGGTCGTACATCATGCAAACCCAGCTTCCAGAGATAGAAGGATCACAGATCTATTCCCAGACAACAACCCATGTAAGTAGTGGGGATTCCATAACGGTGACTCCTGTGAAGGCAGAGCAAGAAATAGGCCTGTCTTATCTAGAATTGGTTTGCCTTAGTTAGGCACTGATCTGTTTAAAATAGAAAAAGGTGTATTCCAAAAATCTTGGCTTAATTATAGTGTTATGATTGATATTTATGCTAGGAATGAAAGCATATGGAATGCTTTTAAACATACAATAAACATTGGAAATGCAAAATAATTAACCAGACAACAATAAAATATGAAATAGAGCTTAGAAAATGAAAAAAGAAATAGTAGTCTATGACACTGGGGGAAGCATTATAACCCTAGATTACATAACTTTATATATATTAAACATGAAATGAAGAAAACCCCAGTGCCAGGTACCCTGCCTTACAATTGCTAGTCAAGGGAGTTGACGAGACTATCAAAATAATATAGGATATTTTGTTGCCCTTGTTGCCTACAAGAACTTGAAGGTAAGACCATATTACTAAAAATAACATGCAGTTCAGACATAGGAATTGAATGAATTGGGCTAGGACTGACCTGAAAGTCTCCTTCTTGAAGACCAGCTCTCATAGTATCAGAATGTGCTATGCAAGGTTCCAAGTGGGAAAATCAACCCAAATTCCTACTCAGCTATGAAGTTTAAAAACAAACAATTTTAAGTATGGCAAGAGAGTCCCATGGATGCAATAGTGACACATATAACTTGGGGCAACCAACAACCACATAATTAGACTCAAGGTCCACCCAGTAGAAGAAAATTCATTCCTAGTTTTGTAAATCTAGCCAACTACTTGTGGCTGAATGGATCATGGACCTTTGAGGAAAACTTAACTACAGCCAGTTTCCTAAACTAGTATAACTTCTGGCTGCATTATTGTGGAGCTGGCCTGAAGCTAAAAAGGGGTTGAAGCATGCTTAAAACCCCAGATTTTCTCATCCTGAGAGCAGCAGGAGTTGTGGGGGAAGAGTAGAAACAATGTAAATTCAGTATCCATATACAAAATTCTCAAAAAAAAAAAAACAACTTAAACTAAAAGTTTAACCTTGGTTTTCATTCCCCAATCATTTCTGTGTGACAAATCCCCCCTCTTTCCCCCTCTTTCTGTGTGAGCTGTAGTATCTCACTGACCTGGAGATCACCAAGTAGGCTAGGATGAGTGACCAGTGAGCCCAGGTCTCTTCCTGTCTCCATCTCCTCAGCTCTGAAATGATAAAATGCTCTCTCTTTTTAAAGTCCTTTTCTATGTTTGAAACCATAATTATCTCATTTCTGCCCTTCCTTTTCTTCCTCCCAATACCTCCCATGAACATCCCTCTTTGCTTGTAAAATAATGGCCTATTTTTCTTTAGTTGAATATATATACATACACCATGACTCTTTTTCATTGGATAATTAATTGGGGGAACTTTTCTATGAGGAGACCATTTCTCTAGGTCTTAGCATTTCCCAGCTACTCATTCCTTTTTTTCACCTCCGCTTGACACTGGTATCCAACCTCTCCCCAGCCATTGTGCATCCTTCACCAGAGAATCTATCTGAGTAAATGGGTAGAACTAGAACATAACTTAATAAGAAAGGTAACTCAGACCCAGAAAGCCCTATTTCTTATGCAGATTCTGGGGATCAAGTGTGTTTTCTCATGCTTGCAGCATACATTTTACTGACTGAGTCAATCAGTCCACAGCCTGGTTAGTCCCTTTTCATTCGCAATTTTGTTTTCTGCATTTCAAGTCACCTCCAATAATATGTACTCTAAAGTTACTAAATGCAAAGCTCTAGAAATAAGCAACTGATATATATTTTTCTTGTTTTTCGAGACAAGGTTTCTCTGTGTAGCTTTGGAACCTATCCTGGCACTTGCTCTGGAGACCAGGCTGGCCTCGAACTCACAGAGATCCTCCTGCCTCTGCCTCCCGAGTGCTGGGATTAAAGGAGTGCATCAGCAATGCCCAGCAAGCAACTAATATTTTAAGTAACTTTAACTTAGTATATTTGTTGTAGTTTATTTTTTCTCTAATTTGATTATTGTTAACCTCTTAATGTGTGTTGGTTATAAATTGATCTTTATCATAAAGGATAGAATGATATCAAAAGTTTTGGGCATTTATTTTGGTGAGAGAAAAACTCAGTCAGGAAAGTAAGATATATATAATGGAGCTGGGGAAATAATTCAGTAAATTATCTGCCTTATATAGGCAAGATAACTTAAGTGTGATGCCCCAAATGCAGTTGTAAAAGCCAGGCTCCCTGGTATAATAGTGGCATGGCAGTTCTGAGGGTAACCACTTCCTGATTGAATCTGAGGTCCACTCCATGGAATGTAATATATTACTGTAAACCTCTGGGGGAACTTACTACCAATGCTTAGCTAAATAGACACACAATTAGAGTGCCTTCTAAATATTTATGTTTATACTGATAGATCTTTGCTGTTCTCAGCCTTAGTCACAGAAGCCTCTTTTAGCACTGGGCAATGTTCAAAATTTTCATAGTACTAGAAGTTGCTGTGTCACCTGCCAGGGGAGAAAAGATAGCAATGACCTTACCCCAGATGCAGCAATCTCTTCATGTTCAGTGTCTCCAAACTGCAGCCATATCTTTCCAGTCATATCTCTCCAGGTCACTATTGTCATGGCACCATTTTTCCGGGGGGGGGGGAGGGCACCTTTCTAGCAGCTAAAGTTGACTCAGGTGTTTTAAAATAAGCACAGTGTGACTAGGAGCATATTGGTGTCCATCATAGGCTGCATTCTGCCGAAAAGAATCCCTCCTATGCTTGTTTCTTATCTCCTTAGCTCTTTCCTTTCTAGTAATAAAGTCTACTGCTTGTCTCCCTGATTCTTATCTTTCATTATGTTGCATGGATGTGGCTTTTCATCTGCCATCTTACCCAGATATCTTGCCAAAACATTCACACAGGTGTATTTTTAAAGTAGTTATTATTCTTTCTTACTATGACTTCTTTTTTATTTTTTTATTCATTTTACATAGCAACCACAGTTCCCTCCTCTCTACCCTCCTTCCTCCACCTTCCTCTAACCCTCCCCCATCCACTTCTCAGAAAAGATAAGGTCTCCCATGGGGAGTCAACAAAGCCTGGCACATACTTATTAGGATTTCTTAAATTTACAAATTTATATGTCATGGTTTCTAGTTTATATATCAGAGGTCTATACATATATACATCTATATTTATGTATGATATAGAAATTAAGTTTTAATGTTACAAAGGAGGGCTAAGGAGATGGCTCGGTGGGGGAAAAGTGCTGTAAAACACAAGGTCTGTAATTTGAATCCACAGCAACTACATGAAAATCTAGGAGTGGTTGTGTGAGCCTGTAACCCCAGTGCTGTGGTAGAGAAGAAGCTGTAGGCTCATCAGTGTCTATTGTCAGCCAGCCTAGCTCTAGGTTCAGTGAGAGACATTGTATAAATAGAACACTAGACACTGATGGATTACAGGATACCTGATGTCTCCCTTCAGCTCCCCCATGCCATGGGCATACACCTGTGTATATACCACCTCGTCTTCTCAATAGATCCGTGAGCCTTGGAGTGAGTGATTTGATAAAGACATCCCATTTAGGCTTTAGTGTTCCAAAGGTCACTCACTTTCTGCACAATGTCCAGTTGTGAGTTTCTGTGTTAATTCTCCACTACAAGAAGAAGCTTCTCTGATAAGGGAAGAGCAATGCACTGACATATGAGTATAGAAGTTTCATTATTAGGAGACATTTTATTACTATGTGAATGATCTAAACCTTAAGAAAGGCCACATCCATAGTTGTGAGTGACAGGTCACCTGTGACACACTTCACATGTACCAGAACATTGCTGTGTTCTTCAGGCTTCATTGGGAACTTCAAACTCTGCTTCTCACTTTCCCTTTTCTCGTTTGTCTCTTCAGTTCCCCATTTTTCTGTCTCATGTCCAAACTCTACAAAAAGTTCTATCTGTTGACTTTTATGTCCCTAATATCATTGAAAAAATAAGGAAGTGCCAGATATCCACAAAAAATGCCCTGTCCCATAGGTGGCTAGGAACCAGGTAGAAAATTGCAGCAAAGCAAGTCCCCAGAGTCTTGGAATATTTTTTAAGATAAAATATTCAACATTTTATTATAAAATAGACTTTGTGTCTGTTGATCTTTTAGGCTAGTGTGTCTTAGCTAGGATAAAGTGGAATTTTGGGCAAGTTAGAGATATTAAATTCATGCTTGATTTATAATGTACTAGCCTTATGATATGTCTATCAAGATGTGATCATTTGTGTACATATGTTTTTGTCTTGTGTTCATGTTTATGTGTGTACTCATGCACATCATATGCATTCATGATTCAGGTATAAAGTCAAAGAACAACCTGAGATCTAAGTCCTTAGGTGCAGGAGTTTAATCACATAAGCTAGGCTAGTCGGCTCTCAAGTTTTGAGGGAACCACTTCTCTCTACCTCCCATCTATCCATCACTGTGATTACAGGCTTGAACTGTGAGATCCAGCTTTTTATGTGTGTTCTAAGAATTAAGCACATTACTAATTAAACTATCTTCTTAGCACATGGCCCACTATAAGTCAAGGGACATTTATATATGAAATATTTATAATCTATATCTGCTTGCCTACTACTAAATCTGAAGCCCTTTGAGAAAGCCATTATTACTGAACCAAGTGTATGTCAAGGAACCATGGCATTATGTAAACTAAGATGAAAAGAGAAATTTGCACCTAAATTTTAATCCAGGCATTTTCATCTCACTGGCAGACAAAGCTGTATAAATTGTTTCCATACAAAACATCACCTACTTGTCCCAAGAGGCAGTTGAATTTGACTTCTGATCTTTATAGTTCTCTGTGATGTTGGAACAGGTGACTTGGAAAAAATGAGCTTTTCGTTTTCTTATCTGTAATGTGAGAAAGTTGAAGTTAATCATCACTTAACTTTCCTTGAGGCTCTAAACACAGCTGGTGTTCGGAACTTTCCAAACCTTATAATCATGCAGAAAGGGGCTCAGTTTTACAATTCTCTTTTCATTTCACACTTCTGCTTTTCTCCTGGGTGGCTCAAGTCCTGGTTTGCTCTGCAGAGAGGAGCTGGAATTGCAGTAAGGTATTGAAGATAAAGAGAAATCAAGGACAACCTTGTCCATTCCCACCTATGACAGATGACACTGAGGTTCCCAAATTGTGTGACTTGTCCAGGTTCCAGCAAGTCAGAGGTGGAAGTCGGGAGGAGCCTGCAGACTTCCAAATACCTCCTGGTCCACTTTCTACTCTGTGGGCATGACAGAGAAGCTGTTTTGTGAATTAGAGAGTTTTCAGCATGTATGTAATGGGTTTTGATCAAACCCACCACTAATACCTCCTTTGCAACTGCTCTTATCCATTATCCATCCCAAAACATTCCCCTTCTAACTTCAGGAACTATTTTTAAAAATCTTCTTGAGTTTGCTTACTGCTTTCAGTACATGCATGACATAAGTCTGTATACCCAAATAAATTCACTACCCCTACCCAATAATTCCCCAGGCAGGGGTGGTAGTTTTGAACCCTTCTCATACATACTAGGATTTTTGGATGGCTTGATCTTGTGCATGTTGTCCCGTGTGCTGTGAGTCCATGTGTGCAGCATGCCCAGAAAGCACTGCTTTGCAGCAGTCACCCACTACCTCTGGGTTTTATGAGATTTCCACACCCTCTTTCATGAAGATCTCTAGTCTTCTTAGGGGAGGCATTGGGAAGGAGATGGGGATATTTTTGTTCCATGTAAGAGGATGTACTCCGTAGCATCTCATTCTCTACAAATTGTTTCTTTGTATTAGTGGACATCTAAGCTTCTTGGATGAGGATTGAGATGCATTCATTTTGTGAGTATAAAGATAATTATGTAGGGGATAGTTTAATATCATGTCAATATCACAGGACTGGATATCTAATCAGTGACTGGATATCTAAGCTGTTTCCACTTCTTGGGAATTGTGAGCAGAGCTGTAATGAACACAGATGAGCAAGTATCTCCATAGAAGTAATAGAGTTCTCAAGGTGAATGTCTAGGAGTGGTAAGGAAAGATCATATGATAGATCTGTTTTTGTTTTTCTATTTTCTTTTCATATCTTTTTTCAGGAACTCCCATTTCCTTAGTGCATGGTATCAGTTTTCGGTACCAATAATAGTGAATAAGTGCTCCCCTCTTCCCATAGCCACACCAGAATTTTCTGACTTTGGTTGTTGTTCTTAACCATTCTGACCGTACATAATAAAAGATGAACTTGTGAAGTACTTTTAATTTTTTAATTTGCATGTCCCTGTGGGTAATGCTGTTGATATATATATATATATATATATATATATATATATATATATATATATCTTAGTCATTTATATTGCCTCTGTGAAAAATTCTGGTTTGTTCCATACATTCATTTGTGTGTATATTCTAAATACATATCTTCTATAAATGCATGACTGGTAAAGTTTTTTTTTTTGCCATTCTGTTGGCTGCCTCTTCACTTGATAGCTGGTGTGCTTTGCTGTACAGAACACTTGTGGTTTCCTGAGAATCTCTCTGTCAATAGTTGTTTTTAATGCTTGCAATGTCTAAGTCCTACCCTGAAAATCATTATCTGTGGCTGTAAGTAGAACAATATTCCCCACCTTCTTTTTTAATAGATTAAGGATAGATCCATGTGCAGTTGACTTCTGAATGGGATGAAGCATATGGATCTAATTTCATTGTACATGTTGTCCTGTTTGTCTAACACCATTTGTTGAAGAGACTGTCTTTTCTTCAGTACTTTTGGCTGCATTGTCAAAACCTAGGTGTGTTTACTATAACCATGTCCTCAATTCTATTCCATTGATCAATGTTTCTTTTTATGGCAGTACCATGATGTTTGTGTTACTACAGTTCTGTAGTATAACTTGAAATCTTTGATGGTGGAACCTCCAGCAGTATTTTAACTGTTCAGGTTTGTCCTGTCTATCATGGGTCTTTTGTGTTTTCATATAAATCTTAAGAGTTCTTTTCAATTTTTGTGAAAAGTGACATTGAGATTTTAGGGGTGATTATATTTAGTGAGTGCCTTGCTTTGGGGAAGAAAGTATTTTAGCAATATTAATCCCACAATCCATGAGTCTGGGACATATTTCAATCATCTCATGTCTTCTTCAATTTCTTCTTCTGGGGTTTCAAAGTTTTTATTATACAGCTCTTTCACTTCACTTATTTAGGTTTATTTCTAGATTTATTTTTGGATATTGGGAATGAGATTATCTCCCTGAGTTAAGGCTTTTAGGCTATTTCGTCTGTGTTAATTTTGTATCTTGCCAATTTGCTAATGTGTGTACTACTATAGGGTTTTTTAAATGAAATCTTTTATGTACAGATTCATATTGTATGCAAACATGACTACTTTGACTTCTTCCTTCTATCTCTGTCCCCTTTGTCTCTTCCTCTTGTCTTACTGCTCTAGCTAAGATCACAGGCATACACCATTATACCTTGTTCAGTAGAAATTATTAAATCATTGCAAATTTTCAAGAACATATAGTCAACAAAGTAGATATGGTGCTTATTACTGTGGCTAAGACATCTTGTTCAGTGGGTAAAAGGACCTGATTTATGTATGTTCATTCAGTGTAAAAAAATACTATAAGAGTTCTTTAAGAGTTTATGATATTGTATTATGAATAGGTGCCAAATGCCCTGTCCAGTTACTTTTTGCCCTGAATGGCAAAAGAAAATTCTTTTAAAAATCACAAGAAGCTTGGATAAAAATGACCATTTTGTACCCAGATATTTCTGTAGTATTATAGATTCAGTTACAAGGAAACTTCTTCAATGTTTCAGAGAAGATATTTGAGCTCTCAGGAAAATGCTGGTGTCAATCAAAGCACAGGAGTGAAAAAGCTGTTTCGTCATAGAAGAGTACCCCAGATGCCTACTTCTGCTCCCTCTATAGTCTCACTGTGTTTGGCCCACACATACAAGGCTCAATTCTGAATCAGCTTGAACTTTGATTAGTGCTTCCTGAAGGTCAAAACCAGAGCTCTGCACCAGAGTCTTGGAAATAATAATCAAGTTGTCTGCAAATGCCTGGACTCCAAGATGTGCCCTTCTTGGAAGGCTTTCTATGCTATTTCAATCTCATTGCTTGTGGCAAATTTTTAATCTTTTAAATTAAATTTAAGTCTCTTTTATTTTTTATCTCTTCTTGGTTTAATTTCAGTACATTGTGTGCTTTAAGAAATTCATCCATCTCATTTAGCTTTTCCAGTTTGTTGGAATAGTGTTTGAAGTGTATCCTTGCATGCTTCTGGATTTCATTGATGCCTTCATAATAGCTCCTTTTCATCTCTAACTTTATTAACACAGGCCTTTCCTGAGCTTCTTTCAGTTAAGGGGTTTGCCAAAATTATTAAACTGCTCAAAAATCTAACTCTCCATTTCATTGTTTCATTTTATTGTTTTTTATTTCTGTTTTATTAATTTCTGCTCTGATCACAATCATTTATCCAACTCTGCTGTTTTTGGCTGTTGTTTGTTCTCCCAAGGCCTCAAAGTCGATGTTTAAATTGTTTATATGGATTCTCTTTGATTTCTTTGTTTTAATGTAGGCACTTGACCTTATAAATGTTCCCCCAAACGATTGCCTTCAGTGTATCCCATAGACTTTCATAGGCTGTGTTTTCATTTTAGTTCAATTCTAGAAAATTTTTAATTTCCTCTTTCTATTTCTGCCACGGTGCATTCATTATTCAGTACTTTGCTATTTAATATTCGTGACTATGTGTACTTTTCATGTCTTTCATTTCTAGTGGTATCTGCCTTAGTTTGCTGTGGTCAGCTAAGATACAAGAAGTTATTTCAACTTTCCTGCTAAGAATTGTTTTGTTTCCTAATGAGTCATCTATTTAAGTGGTTCTTAATTGAAGGAGTGCAGTTTACAATTGTCATTAGAACAAGTTTAAGAAGATGCTATCTAAATAATATCTGACTTCTAGATCTCAGATGGTAGTATTTAACTGGAATAAACTGGACCAAGCAATCAGAGAGTATTTTGAGTGCATTTTCCAGGTTAATGTTGTAACATGATTTACAACTCAAATTAAGTAGTATCCACTCTGGAGAAGTAGATTATGAATCTTAAAAAGCTGTCTGTAAATATACAGTTAAGCTTGTTTCCTAGCATTTGTAAAGAGAATCTAGGGTTGTCTTTTTTTTCTTTTTTGGTGGTGCGAGGAATTGAACCCAGGACTTTGAACATAGTAGGCAATACACTGTAGCCTTCCCTGTTTTGGTTTTCAGAGACAGTCTCACCAAATGAGACAGGATGGTATTGAACTCACAGAGATATGCTTGTCTCCGTCTTTATTTTCTCCATTTTTTATTTAAATTAGAAACAAGATTGTTTTACAAGTCAATCCCAGTTCCCTCTCCCTCTCCTCCTCCCCTGCTCCCCACTAAAACCCTATCTATCCCATATCATTTCTGCTCCCCAGGGAGAGTGAGGCCTTCCATGGGGGCCTTCAGTCTGTCATATCCTTTGGGATAGGGACTAGGCCCTTCCCAGTGTGTCTAGGCTGAGGGAGTATCCCTCTATGTGAAATGGGCTCCCAAAGTCCATTCCTATAGTAGGGATAAGTAGTGTCTACTACAAGAAGCCCCATAGATTCCAAGGCCTCATCACTGACACCCACATTCATGGGGTCTGGATCAGTTCCATGCTGGTTTCCCAGTGATCAGTCTGGGGGCCAAGAGCTCCCTCTTGTTTAGGTCAGCTGTTTCTGTGGGTTTCATCAGCTTGGTCTTGACCCCTTGGCTCATCACTGCTCCTTCTCTGCAACTGGATTCAAGTTCAGTTCAGTGTTCATCTGTGAGTATCTGCTTCTACTTCCATCAGCTGCTGGATGAAGGCTATAGGATGGCATATAAGTTAGTCATCAACCTCATTATCATGGGAGGGCATTTAAGGTAGCCTCTTCTCTGTTGCTTAGATGGTTAGTTGGTGTCATTCTTGTAGATATCTGAACATTTCCCTGGTGCCTGATTTCTCTTTAAACCTATACTGCCTCCCTCTCTGATGGAATCTCTTATTTTGCTCTCCTCTATTCTTCCCCCAACAAAACCTTCCTGCTCCCTTATGTCCTCTTCTTCCCTCCTCTTCTGCCCTTCTCATTATCCTAGCTCACTCTCCCCTCCCCCATGCTCCCAATTTTCTCAGGAGATCTTGCTCCTTTCCCCTTCCTGGGGGACCATGTATTTCTCTCCTAGAGTCCTCCTTGTTGTCTAGCTTCTCTGTTGGTATGGATTGTAGGCTGGTAATCCTTTGCTCTATGTTGTCTCTGTCTTTAGAGTGCTGGGATTAAAGGCATGAGCCAGGATACCTGGAGCATCCCTATTCTTTAGAGGTTGGTTTCTTACCAACAATTTAAATCTTTCTGAGTAATTGCATACAAGTATGTTCATACACAGCCACCAATCTGAAATCAGACTCCGAACTGAAGTTTGCTAGAAGTTTCTGGGGCTGATAATCCAAAACAGCTGTTTACTCTAAATACAAATAAGGGTGGTGAAGTGGAGTAAACACTCTTGCAACTGAAAGGTTGGGGGTATAGTAAGCACTAGGGTGGTGGTAGTGGAGCTCAATAGCTTTGAAGCAATGTTTCTCAAAGATGTTGTGCTAAATACAGCAGTGCAGAAGTTAAGATACAGATATGAGGACTCAGAAGTCAAGAATCTCACCCAGATATACTCTAGCAAAGTGTCATGGTTCGAGACATGATCTAAAGGGAGTTGAGACTCACAAATGAAAGTTGGCATCTTGACTCCTGTGCCCCATTTTCACGAGTGTGCACCGCTGGGAACCCAGAGGCCCATCCAGGTGCTCAGCACAGAAAATCACCAGGATTATAACTTGGCCCTGGGACTGAGCTCCACTGATAGGTCTTGCTTTTGTCTTTATGCTCCTTGCATATGGTAAAAGCTTATGTTGTAAAGAACTTCTATGAAACACACGAGGATTATCGGGGAAATTTTGGCCTTTGCTGTCTCAGATATGTGTATTTACAAACAATTTCTAAACTTTTTAATGATTTGTGACTTTTAATCATTTTAAACACTCTACATCTCTTGAATACTAAACTGCAGTGTAGTATACGGATAGGTTTTTGTTTCAAACAAACTTAAGTTTGAGCAAAAATAAAAGTTCTGAACTTGTAATCCACTTTGTCTAAACCTCAGCATCAGATTGTAATTAATAGATGCTAACCATGTGGTGGTATTTTGAAAAAGCAAACCTGATTGAAGAACTCCCTGGAACATTTTAAAGTGGCCTTTCTTTTACACATGTGGCTCAAGTGACTCATGAGCACATGAGTGTCCTAACACTCCTCATGGCCTATGCTCCATATCTGCTGCCAACAGAAACTTGTCATGAGTTTTGTAGTTAACACACTTCAGTGCTATGAGCCTTCAGGACTGCACCAGAGTCAACATAGCCTTTGTATGATGGCAGATTGGTTCTTTATTTCATTTGTGGCTGGAGACAAAGGTATGTGTGCCTATCAATATCCACAATAACTTGTGGTTGATCATATAATCACTTGCTGTATATTGTGACTCTGTAATAAAACACAATTTAACATTAAAAAACAAAGAGGAGGCTGGGTACTCCCTAGCATTTGAATAGAATGTTTTGTATAGATAAGATAGATCTATTTGACCTATGATATTACTTAGTGTTATTGCTTCTCTGTTTGTTTACACCTAGACAATGAGTCCATTGGTGAAACTGGATTGCTGAAGTCACCTAATAGTTATTAATATGCTGAGGTAAGTCTGTTACTTTATATCTAGTAGCACTACTTTATGAAGTTTAATATTTGGTACATACATGTTTAAGACTGTAATGTCTGTTGATAGAGTGTTCTCTTGACCAGTACAAAGAAATCTCTTTGTCTCTTCTGAGTAATTCTGACTCAAAGTTTATCTTGTTAGCTATTTTCTGCTTGGTTCCTGGTTCCATTTACTTTGTATACTTTGCCCATCACTTTACTCTAAGCTAGTTTCTATTGTTGGTGGTAAAGTGTATGTTTTGGAGGCAGCAAAATGATAGAAACTTTTAATTCCAGTCTGTGACCTTTGATTGGGGCATTGGGGCCTTTGATGTTCAAAATTATCATTGAAATATGTGAATTGATTTTGGCATTTTGTTGATGTCATAGTGGTTTTTGTTTGTTGTTTTGTTTGTTGTTTGTTTTTGTCTTGCTATGTTTAGTCATTGACCCAACATTGTTACGTTGTCACATTCTTGGATATTCTTATCCTTTTCTTCAATACTAAGTATTCCTTTCCATATTCCCTCTAGGGCTGGCTTGGTGGTAATTCCTTTAACACACTTTAACACTTTATTCTGAGAGATCTAGGCTGGCATCTATAGTCTTTGAGGGATTTTGCTACACTGACCAAGCCTGTCCAGTTTGTAAAGCCTCCATTGAAAAATAAGCTGCTGCTCTAGAATAGCTGCCTCTTTGTAGAACATGGTCTGTCTTACATATTTTAATGTTATTTATCTAATCTGCATGTTTACTTATTTGACATGGAGAATTTATTTTCTCATCTTGTCAACTTAGTGTTCTATGTCTCCCTCATACGTTTATACCTATCTCTTCTCTTAGGTATGGAAAAATGTCTGCAATGACTTTATTGAAAATATTTTTGTGCCTTCAATCTGGCTTTCCTTTCCTTTTCTACGTCAGCTGCTTGTAGGTTTAGTCTTTTTATTGTGTTTCATTCTTTCTGCCTGCTCAATTTATGACTTTTGTTTATCATTTGTTTGAACGAGCCATCCAATTCCTCTGCCATATCCTCAAGCCTCCATATTCTGTCTCCTACTCTTTCCATTGTATTGTTAAGACTTTCTATTAAGCTTTTTATTTAACAGTAAATTTTTCTCTTGAATTTTTATTTCAGGTTGTCTTCTTTATAACTTCTCCCTTTATTAAATTCTATTTTATATCTTGAATAGTTTTCTTTATTTCATCCAGGTATTGTGCTTTCTTGGACATATTGGTAGTTGCTATTCTGAAATCATTGTCCCCTGTGTCATCTAAGTTGCTTTCCTCAGGGAATATTATTGTGGAGTACTTATTTGCCTTCATTTTTATACTATTTGTGTTTTTGTGATGGGACCTGGGTATCTGGGGTTAGGTCACTGGCATTGTCTTTTAATGTGTATATCTCTCTCACATTTTTGACTGGGTATTTGTGTCTCCTTGTACTGTTACTCCAACTTGTCAGGCTTTAAAATCAACTAAGTGGTGTTTGAAGGTCAGTTTGGGGGCCCTTCAGTGCTGATGTTTGAATGTGTGTTGGGGGATCAGAAGTTCTCCTAGCTCATCTAGGGCAAGGTAGAATTTCTGACCACATGAATGAATGATAGAGATGCTGGGGTCTGTAGAAGATATCTGAGGGGCTTCCCATGGTCCACAGGTGGTGGAAGCTCAGATTGTGATGACATTGGATAACACTTCATGTGGGATGCAGACTTGACTCTACAGTTCTCAAGTGGCAGGGGCTGAATCCCAAAGGTTGTATGGTGTCACCTGTGGGAGACACACTGATCTTCTTGATACCCAAGTGGTGTAGGAACTCGTGGAGCTCAGGTTTGATAATAGAGTAACCTGTGAAAGGCACAAAGCCCTCAGCAATGTCCTCAACTGTCAGGAGCTGTGGGGTCACATCAAGTGGGGGAGCACCAACTGTGGGTGGTGCACAGCTCTGTGTGCGGTTCTCAGGTGTTTGGGACAGGGTCTGAGGTGGGGTTTGGTGGTCTGGAATCCTTTCTTAAACAACGGTGTACATATATGCATGAAAATTCACAAGTATGCATACATGCACACGGGAACCGTCCTCTATCCCCCCAAACACTTACACACGTACACAGAGCGGGGTGGATGGGGGAGACTGTTGCCAGCTGAACAGCAGCACAACTTCACATCTTCTCACCTTTCTGGTGAGAATCCATTGGAAAAACTATTTCTGAACACTGGAAAGGTGAGCCAGGGGACAAGCCATCAGGAGGTTATTTTGTGGGTTGGTTTAATTTATGGGGTTTATTTGTATCTTCTTCTGTTCAGCGGGAAACTTTGTAAATGATGTTCACAGGCGCTAAGCTGTGATAACTGAACTGATGAGTTAAAGACTTGACTGAACATTTAATGTTTCTTATTAAATAATTATGATGAGGTTTGATGAATGGCTCTGATTCCCTGAACTTCCAACTGAGATTTTCAGCATGAGTTTCATTAAACAGAGGCGGATGGAGCCTGCTGCAACCCAGCTGCAAATGAGCTTGTGAGACATTTGAACTGGAAACCTTCAAATATGAGTAATTCAACTATCTTGGTCGATTTTTCTTGGTCTCAAAACTAGTATTTCATTTTCATTTGATGGTGAAGTAGAGGCAAATCATCCCATGTCTAAGGGGCTTTCTAAGATATCATTGCAAGCTATCTCCGTGTGTAATTTATGAAAAGTTAATCTATATTCTTTGTGAAATGAAGAAACCTATTCGACTTAAAAAAATAAAAGCCTCGTCCTACTATGTCAATCACCTTATAAGACTATATTAGGTAACATATGCCCAAAGCAGAAGAGCTGAGAAATACAGCAACTTAATATTGCTGCCTCAAAGTCAAGTATGTTCTACATAGCATGTGTCTCCTACCTTAGTGGTAACCCCATCTACTAGGTCATACAACAATATAATTTCAAATAAGAACACTTTAGCAATGCTCTATACTATACTGTATTCTAGACACACTATATTTTAAACCTTTTAAGCACTGTATTTTTAGGTGGGTGGCAAAAATAATTTATGTAACTACTTATATTCATATTTGTGTTTTTGTTGTTGAAGGTTTTTATAATGATCATGTTAAATTTCTCCATAGGAGAAAAAAGTAGCCTGCCATATGGGGGGAGATCCTTGGGCTCTGTGAAATGTGGCTACCCTCAGAGAGGCAGTGAAAGGTGGTGCTTAGGAGAGTAGTTCTAGGACCTTACTGATATAGTCACTATCCCCAAATCTCAGGCCCCATGCCACAGAGAGGAGCTTATGCCTAGCACCAGTGATTCTGAGTTCTGGGACTGAGTCTTAAGCATCTAAAACTATACCTAGAAATTTCCCAATTTGTTCCAATGGACAGAGAAGGGTACTGAATCCTGTGTGTGTGAATACTGGAAATTATTTAAGCAATAGCTCTCTGGTTTAATATAATTTTCATTTGTTAAGGCTATTTCAGTGATCTATATTTTTATAAAACTAATCTAAAATATTTTAATGTGGGACCTCAATGTAGAACACTTCTTATAATTTCCCTAATTTCCAGTGGCTTAGAAACACTGATACCACTTATTCTGATTTCCTGACTAATAAATAAAAATTCAGTAGTGCTCAATTTAAATTTAATTTCTTTTTATGTTAATCCTAAAAAAATAGTTAAAAGGATTTTATAACTTTGCAGGATCTCCCTAAGTTGCCCAAGTGGCTCCTGAACTAGCAATTCTCCTGCCTCAGTTCCCAAGTGGCTGGCATTACAGCTTGTACCACCATGCTTCACTTTTTCGTTTTTTACATTTTTCAATTCTCAATAATAGAGTTGCTTTCTTTTAGTTATGTAAATAGTACACAGTAGCCTTGATTTTAGCTTTTGACCTTTGAAAAGAATTCTTTCTCTCCCTATCACATCCATTTTCTATGCCTGAATATTATATCCCAGAGTTTATTTTCTATTTTGATTATTATTTGCCTTTTGTAATAACATAGATAAGAAGTTGGTGTTATTTCCATGAATGATTATGATAGGAACTTACCCATTCTGCTTAGTTGAATATTTCTTTGTTCATGTTTTAGAAAAAAATACTTGTAGAAACATCATAAGTTAACATGGCAATGTCTGCACATGCTGCTTAGTTTTGAAGGTTGTGAAATGTAATCAAATGGCCTATTTGATACTGTATAATAACTATCATAATAGACTAGTATTAAACCCATTGTAGGTTAAAAGTAGCATTTTGTCCTACCCTTACTACTGTCTTTATAACAAAACAAAATTAAATTAAAAGAAGGTATATTTTATAGTCAGTATAAAGTATATATTTCCTGCTTGAAACACTGACTGTTGACACTCTTTAGCTAAGATCAAACCACAGTGATAATGGAAAGCAAAAAGAAAATGCAACATATGGCAATAGTGAGTCAGTAAGCTTAGGTTACATGAACAGCAACAATAACAAAATTTTTGCTCAAAGTTATTGTGTGAGTGACATCTGAAGTGACATAACAGCTAAAAGATCAAGAAGTAAATGGAGTAAGTCATGAAGTCAGTGAAATTTCTTAAAGTTTAGGGGCACACTTTCACCTGCCTTCCTGGAAAGTTGGCCAGCTCTGCCTTTGCAGAAAACCATCAGTCAATGATTAGTGAAAGCAAGACAAACTATCATTTTCTTCCACATTCCACCTCTACTAAATAAACCATATTATGTAAGAAAAGAGACCCAAAACCACCCTGCAGCGTTCTTATCTGATAGACAAGAAAGAGACCAAATGATTCAAAAACATATTGTCTCAAGAATTATAAGATTCCAGTTGCTAAAATAATTATGACACCCAACAGATAACAATAAAGAATTCCAAATTTTATTCTTATCTAAGAGTTTTGAGCAAGCCCTTCCATCTTTGGCTAAGCAATAAACAGATTTCAGTATCATTCAAATTACATTTATGCATTCTCTCTTTTAAAACAAGGCAACTAGATTAAGACAATAGTTGTTCTAGTTTCATAGGGCTCTCAAGTACATGATACTCTGGTATATACTATTTTTAAAGTTTGGGGAGGATGGGAAAGGGGTAGAACATTTCTTCTTCTAAACTAAAATATCACAATTAAAATTGCATGGAAGAAAGTCTATCACAAGAAAATCACCTCACACCTGACATCAGCAAGGTGAATGGAGGACAGTGCAAGTGTATTGGCTACCATCAAGGAACAATGGCTATAGAACAGGCTTAGTGATTCACCCAATGAATGTTCTCATAGTTGATTGTATTGACAGTCAGCATAAAACTTTCATTCAAAGTTAAGGGGAATATGCACTGTTTTTCTATTTTTGGTGATGGTGATTTATCATACGTGGGCTTGGGGTGTTCTTAGATTTGACTATTTACTTTGTTTACTGTAATCTGTGGCCACAATGTATACTAGAAAGAGTTGAAGAGCCTGGGGAAGAAGAACCTAGTAGGAAGGTGGCTGGATCAGAGATTGAAGAAACAGACCTGTGAGGTCTAACACAGAAGCAGAACTTTTTCATACCAGCCAGGTCTAAGTCTTCCACTTGGACTAATCTAGCTTCCAGAGTCCCTAGAAATTGCTTAGACTACAAGCTTCTTCACTAGCCACATGTGAGTAGCCATGGATGAGTACTATTGCTAGTGTGAGCCAAGAATTAAGGTTCGTGGCTTTTACCTTTGAATTCAACTTAATGGTAAACAACATTCCAAATTGTAGCAATATGTCTATCATTTTCCCCTTACAATTGTCTGAACATTTTTGTCTACACACAGACACACACATGCAAGCCCACATACATGCATGCACACATATATATACACAAGACTGTAGTCTAACTGATATAAAATTGTATAAATATAATTATCAGTGACTATTCATATGATATATATATATATGAGTAGACTATATCTACATTTCCTTCAGAATAATACAATATATCAACTTAATTCAATTTTAAAATAAGGTACATATCCATAATCAGACATTTTCTTATACTATGATAGTATTTAATCTATTTAGCAGTGGTATAATGCCGATTTTCATTTGTTAAAATCATTTAAACCTTCTAGAAGATAATCATACTTTTGTAGCACATTGATGGAAAACAGTCTAAATATTTTTTAAATGAGGAAAACAATAATTTATGATATTATGAATAAAGATGATAGAGTAATAGAAAGCCCAAATGGGCGATAGAAATACCCATAGATCTTCAAGACAGGGAATGGAAGAGAAGCTGATAACCTAGGGGAGAACTATTTCCTTTTCTCCCATCCCTCCCAAGGCCACATGGGACAGGTGACTCCTGATCCTCCTTAGCATAACATTATGAAAATGCACTACATCTCCCCAGTCAGGTAAGATGGTGTAGAAATGAAAGGGTTAAGTAGGCTTTGGATTGAATTTAAACCATGAGACAGAATTGATGTGTCTCCTTTATTGTTCGGAAGCCAATAGAAGCTCGTGATCCAATCCATTCCATTTATTTCTGTCATGCTGAGCTAAAGGATAGAGAGCTTTCTTACTCTAATAAGTGAATAGCCTTGCCTCCCTCATTGCGGCTGCATCTTTGCTGACCTATATTTCTCTCATATGGATGGATCACCGCTAGTGAGTTCGACAGACGCTATAATATCATTATGCAAATACAGGCTCAGTGCCACTTAGGAGTCTCATGGACTGATCACTTCATTATCAGCCTTATCAGAAAATACAAGAGAATTGTGTTCCATACTCAATGAGATGAGAACATAATTTAAATGGAGTAGTTTCCTGTCTGACTACGCTGCGGCTACAGGGGCAGAAGAGGAGGGCTGGTCATAAAAGCCTGATGGCTATAGACACTGCAGGGCAGGAGTACTGCTGAGCCGGCTTCCTGTGCTCTGCCCTCTTCTTTTTTCCAAATAAGAGCGGACGATAAGACACCAGGCAGCATTTACTTTGTTCACCTGCTGTCATATGCCCTTGAAAAGTGTCTGTCTTAGAATAGAAGCAGTTTAGCCCTATGCCTGGAGAGGCAGGTTGTTTAGAAAAATCTCTCAAACCGTAGGATCAGAAGACCTGGATTCTACAGGCAGGGATCATGGTGAGACATTGAGTATTTTACATTATTCCTTTTTTAAAAAAAATCCCTTGACCTATTTAGAGCCCTTATCTATAAAATCAGGGAGTTAATGAAGTCTGTATTTAAAGACCCTTTGAGCAGTAACATTCTTTTCTTACCTGGAATATTAATCTGATGTACTTTTTGTTGAGCTTTGTTACATAAATATAAAATGTGGCCATTGATAAAACATGAATATATTAAATCACACAATTAGCAGTTATCACAAGTTCCTATTAGGATGGTATATATGAAAGTGTAACTTTCATGCTGTAGATTATGAAGTGTGTGTGTGTGTGTGTGTGTGTGTGTGTGTGTGTGTGTGTGTGTTTGTGATTATTACCAACAAAACTAATGAACCAAGAACCTGGATTCAACTCATGACACTGTCCACCATGTGCTGGGGTCCTGGCGTAACTACTCAGCCCAAAATATACCCGCATATGTCTTCTTCCTGGAAAATTCCTACTTGCATAAGACAACCACCCAGTTTTCACCTTATTTGTCTAATTGTTTTGTGATGTAAATTGTGCTGTGCTCAGACTTCATGACTTGATCTCTCCTATTGGAATAAAGTTGTTTCTTTACATTTGTCTTTAGTTGTTGGCTTCTGGAAGGAACAGATGCTAGCTTTTGTTTGTTTACATCTACCTTGTCACTAAAGCACAATGTGCGTGGCGTAGAGCAAGGCTCTGTAAATGTTCAATTAACATGGGTTAAAACAGACTGTATTACCGAACCATCTAGAACAGTAGTGTAGTGGAGATTGCCCCATACATGAAGGCTGTGAGAAATGGGAAATGTTTTCCATGACCTGAAAGAAGTCTCCAAAGAGGTAGCTCTAAAAAAGGCTCAGTGCCTATTGGAGGAGAAATTGACTTGTTCTCCTTAGGCCAACATTAAGCATGTTTTTGATTCACAAAGCCCTCCTTTTTTTTCTTTTATTATTTTTCATTGAAAAAGCCCCAATCATTTAGTATATTTTGATCATGTTTTACCCTCTCCAACTCCTCTCAGATCCTCATTCCCTATGTGCCCAACTTTATTTTCATTTTCTCTCTCTCCTTCTCCCCCTCTCTTTAGGAAGCCCTCTCTAGTTCACAAGTATATTAAGATGTCTCCAGTCTCAGGGGTCTGCCTATAGACTAGAACAACTTTGATTGAACAATGGCACACAATGTAAGGTTTATGTTTAGTCTTTTATATGCGAAAATTCTGCATGTGAAACAATTCCACTGAAACTGGAAGTCTCTGGGGGCAGGTTGGGATTTGTACATATTGGCTCCAAGTCAGGGAGACACCAGAAAGTGCCATAGAAACTCTGCTAGAAAGATTTAAACCACTTTAGTAGATTTACATCAAAGTGTCAATTGTAGTACTTCGAATCCACCAGTTGTCTCAACTTTTCCCCAAGAGTTCTAAAGCTGAACCCTTTCTAGACACACAAAATACCTTTGTTAAATAAAGGTATTCAAGTTGAGTGGGTGATACAATTGAAGGTAGATAAGGTAGCATACATCTGTAATCCTAGAATCTGCAAGGCCAAGCATGATGATCCTGTGTTCGGGAATACCCTTGGATACAAGGCAAGATCCTGTCTAAAAACAAAGAAATGAAATTGAAGACAGAGTGTTTGACACTGAAGAACTTGTGACTGTCATACTTCATCCTTTGACAAAGGAAAAAGAGAAATGCTAGGATTTCTCTTCCTAGATTCTCAAATTAATTGGTAGCTGCATCTTCCCTTTTCTTAGTCTATTATTGCTATTCCAACACAACCAACTCTGGGATGGCAAAGTTCCTGCAACTGGAGGAGGTCATCTTTAATGGCCATTCTTATTCTCTTAGTAAATCCTTTACTAGGACTCATGTCATCTGATTGATCACTCTCTAAACAATTATGACAATATAAACATGTGCCAAAGCTTCTGCTCCAACTCCAGTGGCATCAGCAAATGAACATGCTGTGCTTCCTATCTTGTGGATTCCCCAAATTTCATATAACAAAAATTAGTGAATATCTCTCTCTCTCTCTCTCTCTCTCTCTCTCTCTCTCTCTCTCTTTCTGTGTGTGTGTGTGTGTGTGTCTGTCTCTGTCTCTCTGTGTCTGTCTGTCTGTCTGTCTGTCTCTCTCTCTCTCTCTCTCTCTCTCTCTCTCTGTCTTCCAATCTCAGCTCAGCAGAAAAATCCATGTATCTGTCACTAAAATAAGACATTATGATACAAAGGTATTTGATTCTAAATGGTAAACTCCCAATGGAAATTTTTAGGAAAATTCAAAATTTCAATTTGTTTCACAGAACAAATTCACAGAACATATCAATGGTTTAGCAGCTTTTGTAAGTACAGTCTTAAGGCTTAAAAAATGTGAAATTCATTTCTTTTATTCCATGGAAATAGGATCCTTCTGGTCAAATCCCTGGAAATTACCATCCAATGGTGGTTTCTGATTATGAGGCTCATGGAAGCTCCTTGTGTTGGTTGAGCACATTACAATAGGCTTCAGGGTGCTAGCTTGCACAGGGTAGAGAAGATGGGATAGCCCTATGCTAGTTTCTTAAATGTCATGGGAACCTTAAAAGGTATCATCTTGGTTCCTATAATTCCAAAGAAATAAACATAAATGTTGGTCAAAGCAACAAGGTAAAAAAGCCACTGGTAACCAAGCTCTCTAACTGGACTTAAGGCCTTCTCTACAAAAGGAACCTAACCCAACTACCTGGAGCTAGTGATGTCATAGATCTTGGAGGAAAACCTACAACTGCCACTTAACTAATCCAGCGTTCATTCCTAATTATATTATAAATATTTATTCTTATAATTGTAGATAACTCTAACTCTTAACTTTCATCAAAGCAACTTCTCTTTGCAACAGATGGAGACCATTATAGAAAAAACATGATCAATCAAAATGGAGAGAAAAAGTGATTTGTGGTATACAGTTCCCAGAGTTCACTCTACAATAGTACTCCAGTACCTAAGACTTAGGGAACATCTGGAAAAGGGGAATGGAAATATTTTAAGAGCCCAGGGACCAGAAGTCTAATATGAGTTTTGTTTCCTAGCAATGTCAGGGAAGCCACACCTATGATCTTCCAGTAACATGGCTGCATAATGAAGACCTGAAAACGGGACTTCAATAGGCATACTAACATAGAAGGGAGAGATTTTATGGAAGCATAACCCTAGACAAAGAAGTACAAGCAACAAAGAAATGCTGAGAGTGGGGAAAATGGTCATCTCCAAGAAAGACAATGACACTTGGTTTGCCAATACCAAGTCATGTACATACAGAGCTTGAAGTCATATACATACAGTCACTCATTCTCAGCACTTTGAACAGTAATACATCTCTATACTAACTCTTGTCTTCTGTAATGAGAAGAAATCTGGTCATGGCTGAGAGCAACACACATCTATGGGTAAAAATATAAATATTTAGAAATCAATTTGAAAACATGACTACTTAGCAAAATAACATGAAAAGATACTCCCACATTGAGTCTATGATTTCCATAGCTATTGGTTTTGATTATGTTTAGGGTACCAAACATGAATTCCTTCCTATAGAGCAAGCCTCAAAACCAGTCAAGGGAGTAGCTGTCTCTCACCATAAAACATGATAGCCACTATTGCACCAGTGGTTACATCTTGCCTGACATGTCAGATTTACAGCAACAAGGTCTAGAACTGAGCAAACCCACTGATGTATTTTCTCCCCCAAGTGTCTTGCACAGAACCTTTCAGGACTATGGAGACAAGCCAACCAGGAGAGGGTTTTCTGCTTAGATAATAGTTAATCTCTCTGTGTCCTGCATCCAAAGAGAGGGGTGCCTTCAGCCTTAAGGTCTTGCTATCTACTTACAGTAGGTAACCAAAGAGGACAATAGTTCCTATTGATTATCTGAAGGCCTCTGTGGACTCCAGACTAATAACTGGTGAGGAGGTATCTCATGACTGGCACTGAGATTTATGTGTAATTAGCTCACATCCTCTGAGAAGAGCATTATTCAGCCATGTGGGTTATCAGTCCAAACTCTATTTCTGTTGTTATAGCTTTAATGAACTTATAAACTAGTGGAGTTTTGTAATGCTTCTTTAGGCATCCTTACTGTTGGTTAGCCCATGTCCTTAACCCTCCTTTCCTTTAGATCCCTGCCTGTTTGTGCTTAAGTATTTAGATTCTCATAGTATTATTGTCTCTGCTGTGTACTTACATATCACATGTGTCATACTATCCCATTTCCTTAGTGTGAACTGTCAATTTAACATAGGCTAGGGAGGGAGTCTCAAATTGTGGGGAGAGGGTTGACTCTACCAAACTGGCCTGTGGACATCTCTGTGCAGCCTGTTTTGGTTGTGAATCAGTGCAGGAGGACCCAGCCCACTCACCCCTGGCAGATGGTCATGGATTGTATAAAAAGCTGAATGAACCAGAGACCAAGCCAGTAAACAGTGTTTCTCCATAGCTGCTACTTGAGTTCTTGTTTCCAGATTCATATAGGAGATTTACAAGCTCCTGGCCAAAGCTACAGAAGGAAAGATAAAGAAGTCCCAAATCAATGAAATTAGATATGAAAACAAGAAAGTTAAAACAGATCCCAATGAAATTCAGAGGAGCATTAAAGAGTAGCTCAAAAACTTATAAAAGCAAAAGATCATAGAAAAATAAACTATTGGATATGTGGTCTACCAACATTAAATTAAGATGGTATAGAGAACTTATTCTGGGAATGTAGGTCCCTGTTTGCTTGGCATGTGCCAGGCTCTGGTTTTGATACTGTTAAGTTCCTAAACGAGCCACAAGGTCCCCTGAACATTATACAAGAACACTTAGCAACTTAGAATTTGAGTGGTTTGAACAAACAAACAAACAAACAAAAAACCCGTGTTTCCAGAATATCTAAAGGATTTCTACTGTCACTACACTGTTCGTCAGAGTGTTTGACATCTTAGCTAACACAACAAGAGAAGTAAAGGATACAAATAGGAGAAGTCAGATATCCTTATTTACAGACAACAAAAACCTATACTTCAAATATCTTAATGACTCCACCAGAGAACTATTAATGGGATAAATTCCTTCAGCAAAATAGCAGGATACAAAATCAGCACAGAAATTAGAAGCCCTTTTATACTGACAAACATCCTGAGAAAAAGAACAAGTTGGTTGAGGGTAATATCCTCCACAGTAGCTTCAGGAAACACACACACACACACACACACACACACACACACACACACACACACACACACACACACCACCACCACCACCACCACCACCACCACCACCACCACCACCACCACACCAAAATTAGAACAATCAAGGACCTTCACAGTAAGAACTTTAGAAAAAAACTAAAGAAAGTTTAAGATGAAATGATTCCCAATATGCATGAATCAGCAGTCAGAAGTTACCAAAAGCCATCCAAAAGTTCAGTGCAATTTTCAAGAGAATTCTACTGACTTTTCACAGAATTGGAGGTGGGGAATCCTACAGTTCACGTAGAAACACTAACAACCCTCAACAGTAAATAATGGCAAGCAGAAAGCACTGAGGCAGGGACCACAGCATCTGAGTTCAAACTACAGCACAGACTCCTTAAAACAAAAACAGTGTGACACTGCAAAAAGACAGACATAGACCAGTGGATATGTGAGAGGAGTCAGAAATGAACCCATGCAGCTACAGCCACTGAATTCTCAACAGATGTGGTCAAAGTGTACATTGAGAACAGAGCTAGCATCCTCCACTTGTGATAAAGAAAACTGCTGAATGATAATATAGAACAACAAAACTAGATAGATACATATCTTTCAGCCTACAGAAAATCAGTTCAAAGTATATTGAAGAACTGAATGAAATACCTGGTACTATTTAGCTGCTGGAAGAAAACACAACTGGATCACTTCAAGATAGAGGCAAAAACAAGAACTTCTTGACAAGGATGATAATAACATGAGAACTAACTATAGAAATCAACAAGTAAGGTTGTGTGTAACTAAACTCCCTCTCGACAGTAAAGAAAACAGCATAATGAAGACAGCTTATGAAAGGGCTTACAGCAGATGAAATTAATATCTATAGTATTTGATATAAAACATGAATGCAAACAGACCCCAAAACACCAAAACAATGTCCAGTGAGTAAATATCTGAAGAACTGAACATGGTGTCCTCAAAAATGATTTTGCAAGTTTTTTAATAGTAAAGTCTATACGTATAAATAAAATAAAAAGAAATACTTGAAGCTTCTTTGATTATTTCACTCCAGTCAGAATGGCTAACATCAAAACAACAACAACAACAACAAAAACCAAGACAACAAATGCTGGCAAGGATGTGAGGGGG
This sequence comes from Cricetulus griseus, assembly GCF_003668045.3. Classification (NCBI taxonomy): domain Eukaryota; kingdom Metazoa; phylum Chordata; class Mammalia; order Rodentia; family Cricetidae; genus Cricetulus; species Cricetulus griseus. The sequence continues at coordinate 160,770,144 of NC_048595.1, forward strand.
AGGAAACTCATACACAGTGGTGAGAATATAAACTTGTGTATCTACTGTGGTAGCCTGTGTGGAGGTTCCTCAAAAGGCTAAAAATAACCTTAGTTATACCACACACACACACACACACACAATCACACACACACACACACACACACAATCACACACACGTGTGTGTGTGTGATTGTGTGTGTGTGTGTGTGTGTGTGTGTGATTGTGTGTGTGTGTGTGTGTGCAGGTGATGATGAGATGAGGAAGAGGCCCTAAGGAAACAAGGAGTGAGGAAGAGAAGAAAAATAAAATGCTAGAGACCACATGAAATGAAAAGCAGGACTATCTACTGTTAAGAAAGAAGCCTGCAGAGGGAGGCAGGCAGAGTAGGGAAAAGGGCTGTGGAGGAAGGATGAACAAGAATCGGGTATAAGAACAGTCATGGAAATGCCGCAATGTAACCCATTAATTTTTACATTAACCTTCAATACACAACTAAATGAATAGATAAACAAATAAGGTAGACATAAGGATGCCTGGCAGAGGAGTAAGAGAGTCTCAGTTCTTGCTATCTCTTCCCTCTCTGTGTTACCGCACTTTTAAAAAAATTTTTCTCCTGTTCACCTTCCAGCAGGCATCAGCTCTTACCCAGTATGCCTCTCTCTTGATACAGTCTTGTTACTGATGGTCTCTTCAGCATCTTGGCACTCCCTTCATGGGAAAGGCATTGCAGGATGCTTTTGTTTTCCAGGACTACTAAGGTATCACCTAGTTATCTTGGAAATGATCTAACAACATAGTCCATGGGAAGATGTGAATGACAATGGCTTACTAAACCTACAAGGGCAGTGGCTTTCTCCTAAGAAACTTCTCATCTAGGGAGATGACAAACTGACTGGTCCCTTCATGACAGAATCTGAAGAAAGAGCAAAACAGAGAAGGAATATTAAAGCAAAAGAGAAGCAAAAGCACTGTCCAGGAGTCCTTGAAACCATCCAGCCTGGGCCCGGACTTATGCTCCACTGTTTTGTATTTTCTTATATTAATGAGCCAGCCTCATGAGGGTCAGTGCAGAAAGAGAGATGACAAATGGCTGTCCTGTTCTGATTTCGTTTCTTGTCAAGACTACTTTGATCCATGACTGCTGAGCAGAGACTGCATTGCGTCTAACACAATTAGAGTTGGACAGCCCTGCAAGCATCACTGCTGCTGGAGTATTGGTGACAGTCTTCCATCCTCTCGAACATCTCAATCTTCCAGAGGAAGCAATATATTTCCTGGTCTTAGGCAGTTTCCATGGTGCTTGTATCTGATAAGCATAAGGGGATATGGAGGAACCCAACATAGATTCTGGAGCTGGGTTTTGTAACTTAATCATTTGATCCATTTCAAATATTTATTGGTCACTCTCTGAGTGGATGTCAACAGATGGAAGAGAGAAAAGACAAAATATTGGGTGATAAAATGTGTAGGACTACAGTCCTAGAATATAAAGGGAGAAATGAAACTCCTTTGTGGGAACCACCCCTATGGCCCCACAGGAAGATAACTTATTATACATGTGATTTTTGCCAGTTTTACTGCAAATATCTCCCCTTATGTGTATATTCTTGAAATACAAAGAAAACACGCCAAAAACAATAAATCACTTTAATCCACATTTTTAGTATAGCTTGTCTTCTTTCCAAAGAGCCAATAAATTAGCTGTGGTCCAGGGCTCAAGATTTGAGATCACTCACTGGCCTGCATGAGCAATTCTGAATTTTTTTCCCGATGTGATGAAAATCGGCTGCTGTTCCTCTGCAGGGTGACTTTGGCAATGTGCCTCCCCAAAGAGCCAGCTAGAGTAGCCTGGAAGACATAGATGCACTCTGGTTAAAACTAGAAAAGAAGGAAGAATTAAAGTTACATAAAGAAGAGGAAGAGACTGGAGAAATACAAGGCAAGGAGAGCCTAGAGCATCAGAGGCTAGACAATTCAATAAAGGAATCGCTTGATTCTTTGGGGAAAAAAATCACTCTGACACCACTGTGACTCTGGACTTCAGACAAACAGAACTATGTAAGAACAGACATATATTCTGGGACCATCTGGAACATGCCTTATCTTTTGGACATTGGTTTGTGGTATTGCTTAGTGGCTACTGATCCATTGAACAACTTTAGGAGTAACAGTCTTCACAACTTGAAACACATGAAATGTCCAATCCCCTGTCTCAGCACTCTGCTTTTGATTTGTTTGTTTTTCTACTTGTTTACTGGTTCTGGATTGACTTTGAAGTGGGATTCACACAGCAGCCCAGGCTCACATGGCACTATGTAGACCAGGCTGTCCTCCAACTCAGAGCTAACCATCTGTGTCAGCCTCCTACTTGCTGTGATTACCCATGTGGTTTATCATACCTGACTCTAAACACCATAGTACATCTAATAAAGACAGAAATAATCAACCAAATACTAACACACACACACACACACACACACACACACACACACACACACACACACACACACCCTTAAAAAGCAGAACATTCTTTTTAGAGACCAAATCAGTCATAGGAACTAAAGCTTTCTCCTTTGTCTAACATAAAACAACTGTAAAGCATCACATCCCAGCTCTAAATAGACAAAAGATACCACTGTCTTAAGAGAATCTTAAAGAAAAGCAAAAGGAAAGAATAAAACAGAGACCACACTAAACAGATTAAGAGGACTTCCATGTTGAGCAGAGACCACACAGGCTTTCACTCAGAACCCAAAGCAGGGATAGTGGCAGCTGCATTGCCCAATATCTTTGTCATCTATTAGTGGAACTTGACAAAGACACTGGCTCCCTAGAGTTGGGAATGGAAGATATCTCAGGCAGTTATCTTAGCGGATCCAGATCATTCCAGGGGCATTTATTTACTTTTCCCTCAGAAAAATCTGAGGAGACTGTTGACTCATCTGTTGCTTATTCTGTCCTTTCTCACTAGGAAAATCCCACCAGCATTGTCTCCCTCAATTCTTCATCTCAGAAAGTGTGGCCCGCCTCCTTCCTGATGAGGAAGTCCCCTGGCCTGCCTTCTTTCCTAACCTACAGTCTATAGCTAGAGGAATTTTCTGGACCTTCTCTTTCTACATTTTGGTTTATGTTGGTGTATTAATCCCTCTGTGGGGCCCAGGCCCGATGACTCCAGTGGTTCTTCTGTGTAAGTTGTTCCTTCCATATGCTAGATAGAGTGTTTGTGGAAAGTAACCATATCACTTCACACCATGTAGGCCTGGGCTGAGTCATCAGGAGACAAGCTGTCTAATTCTGGAGCTCTTCATCACTGAAGCTTTGAGTTTGGATTCTCCTATCAACTCTCATCTGAAATGGCCTTAAGATAGGTCCCCTCATGGCATTTTCCTGTATTGCTCAGTTCTCCAGTTTTGTTTCAGAGGTTCCCAGCTGCTGGCTGTTAGTGTTTCTCCTGAGTTTTTATTTATAAATGGTGGTCTTTCACCTTGATTTCCTTGTACACCTGCTATGTTTTCCCTTCATTGCTCTTGAAGGGATAAGTGACTTGGATGTCCTACTCACCAGCAAATAGTTTTAATGCCTCTCCAGAATCTAGTCCTTTGTTTTCCTTCTTTTTCTCCACACATATGTCTTCATTCTCTTTGTTCTCATAAATTGGAGCATAAAAAATAATCAATTGGCTTCTACAAGTTTGGTGACAAGATAGCTTCAGGAAAAGTAAAAGGTCCATAGACAATATACACAACACTCATGTCTTGAGTATCACCTCCATTAGAAGAATGGAGTGGAATGTAGGGAACTCTTAGGCATTTGAATCCTGGAAAAGAGAGTGGCAGCTCACAGGCCCACTCTAGAGCTAATCTCTCTCTGACAGACTTTACTGGAAAAGGAATCAACTCCTACTGAGTCAGCATGCAGATGTTGGTCATAGTGATATGGATGGCTAGGTAAGGGGAGATAGAAATGATTCGGAAGTATCTACAGATAGGCCTCAGCTGGTAAGAGGGGGATTTCCTGAGAGGCTGTGGACTCAAGGGAGGACATTCTACCTCAGCCCATGCCTTATCACTAAAAGGAAGAATGGTGTGAAACCCAAGTTTCACTTCTTCTATGTAGCCAAGCCAAAGGTCATTATTCATTATTCATGAATAATCTGAGTTTCTTTCTTTCTTTTTTCTCTTTTTTTTATTTATTTAAAGATGCTCAGACAGTTTCCACTTAAAAAATAAATAAAAAGAAAAAAAGAAGGTCATTCTTTGTGCCATCACCCAAGGTTTTTCACTCAGTAACTTACCTGAGAAGGGGTCTGATTTTAAGTGGAGGTGGAGTCTATCATGGAGGGTTCTTTCTCTTCACTAAGACCACAACTCACTTTCCAGGGACCTTCAGATTCTTGGACTAAATAGAAGAATCACTCATGATTAGGAGCAGATCAAAAAGACTGGATAAGAAAAAGATCAGTGTTTGAAATTTATCCTGCAGAACTTGATGTACCTCAGGCAAATTTGTCTGTGATCTGTTCAGTGTGACCCCTAGAAGGAAAATGATCTGTTTTCCCTATCAGGTTCTATTTCAGATTCTGTTTGTATAACATGGGAAAAATAAGAAGGAAACAAATGAGTCTGGCTATATTGGAGGTTGGGTTTAGAGTTTTCTTAACCCATTTTTGACTCTTTTAACCAGTGACTTCATCTGAAAAGAGTACACTTAAAGGAGAAAGAAATGACTCCATGCCACACAAGAATAGAATAGATGAAGTAGACCAGGAAGTGAACTTGAGCTTAACCATGAATCCAATGGCTAGAGGGGAGATGGGTCTCCATTTTCCACACTGAGGACTTCCACTGAGCACATATGCTGTGACTTAGAGGTCCAAGTCTACTTCAAGGAGCCATGGGAGAGCCACCTATGGTTCTCAGGGTTGGACAAAGTATACAAAGTATGCAGAGACCCCCTATTCATGAATTGCCAAGATCTATCTACTCTTTTCTAGACTTTTCCATTTTCCTTCTTCAGTATACAGAATTTCCTATGCAGTTTACTTTGACATTCTGTATTGTAGAAGTTAATGGGCTCTGGCTTTATCCCTTAGCTTTCTTTTTTCCTACCAGTTGTACAACTTGGAAGCTTTGTAGTTCTTTGTTGTTGTTGCTGTTTTGTTCAGACTTTTGTTAATTCTCAGGGATTTTTACTTTGAATGCGTTTCTGTCCTCAGAGTCAGCTTCTCCATATCTTCTGGCTTTATCCTGAAGTGATGATAGAATCTAATATCCCACTTAAAGCTTACCTCAACTAATGCACTTTCACAAGAAACAGAAGTGAGTATTGCATCCCCAACAAAGCTACTGGAGCTAGGGACATAGTGGGAAAGAGAGGTGGAAAACATAATAAATAGTCAATGTCTATTATTATGTTTACAAAGTGGAGTCAGAAATAGGTTGATAAACAGTAGTTTATTATTAAGGAAAAGTACTCACGCAAGACAGCCAGTGACCAGGTTTGCACCTGAGCAGGACCCAGAAATGCTTTCCTAATCACCCCAGCCAGGTGAAAGAGAGCTGCAGGCATGCCTCCCTCCTTCTTAAACCTTTGTTATGTAACTCTGACCATGCCCAATTGGGTGTGGTCAGTGGTACCTCTTAATCCGTGTTTCTCCTTACAGTTGATAGTTTAATCATTTAAAAATAGCAATTTTTGTCAGCCATAGTCTCTTGAGGGCCACTCTGTTGGGGAAATTATAGGGAATTAACAGAACTCTAACTTTGTAAAGGAGGGAATAAAAATTGTAGATTGTCTTTTTATATTTTTACCCTCTTAAACTGTGCTAGCAATATCAGTGTACATTCCTTTTAACTTTTATTGAAAACATGATGCTAAGAGCAGATTACTGAGTAAGGAGATTATGTAACTACTGCTTCTATTTCCTAATCTTTTGGTATGTTTTCAAAGAGCAAATATTTAAATTCCAGGATTTTATGTGATCAGTTAGACTCCAAGGAGACAGGGGTCAAGGGCAAGTGACTTAGATCAGAGAAGTCAAACAGAGAAGGGGACGTTGCCTATAAAGTGCATATTGCCATCAGTTCACTGGATCCTGTCACTACTGCAGTAATTCTGGGAGTTAGTGAGGCACGCTCATCTCAGAATCATCGCTGAAGAAGGATCCTCTGATGGTCCACTGTGGTTGAGAATAAGCATTAGAAACATTAATTCTCTGCTCTTGGACCTCTGAGAGACCTTGGGAGCTAAGACGCCTAACAGGACAAAGGACGGCAGTTTCCCATTTACTGAAGTATCCTAATAGTCACACAAAATAGAATGGGTACAAGGGACTCTCACCTTCTAGTACTCTTATGCTGCTACCCCTCAGTTTTGAAGAACTGTCCTATAATGGTCCTGGATTTCTGGCTATGGCTTTTTTGAAAGGATAATAACTACACTGAGAAGTGCTGGAAATTAGATGACTTTCAGATACAATGGATGCCATCGATTTCAGTTTGCCCATGCTGAAAAGGTTGTGCTTCTTAAACCACCCTCAATTTTTATTTAGAATAATTTATTTAGAACACTTCAATGCACATGAGTCAAGATATAGGACAAATCACTTGATCAAAGATCAACAATTGATAATGGGACCTCCTGAAACTGAGAAGCTTCTGTAAGGCAAAGGAGACAGTCAGCAAGACAAAACGGCAGCCCACAGACTGGGAAAAGATATTCATCAACCCCACATCTGAGAGAGGGCTGATCCCCAAAATATACAAAGAACTCAAGAAGCTAGTCTCTAAAACACCAAACAATCCCATTAAAAAATGGGGTACAGAACTAAATAGACAATTCTCAATAGAGGAATCTAAAATGGCTGAAAGGCACATAAGAAAGTGTTCAACATCCTTAGCCATCAGGGAAATGCAACTCAAAACAACTTTGAGATACCATATTACTCCAGTCAGATTGGCCAAAATCAAAACCACCAATGACAGTTTATGCTGGAGAGGATGTGGAGAAAGGGGAACACTTCTCCACTGCTGGTGGGAGTGCCAACTTGTACAGCCACTTTGGAAATAAGTATGGTAACTCATCAAGAAAATTGGAATCAGTCTACCACAAGATCCAGCAATTGCACTCTTAGGCATATACCCAAAAGAAGCACATTCATACAACAAGGGCATCTGTTCAACGATGTTCATAGCAACACTATTTGTAATAGTCAGAAACTGGAAGCAGCCTAGATGCCCCTCAACTGAAGAATGGATAGAGGAAATGTGGTATATTTACACAATGGAGTACTACTCAGCAGAAAAAAACAGAAAAATGGAATCTTGAAATTTGCAGAAAAATGGATGGAACTAGAAGAAACCATTCTGAGCGTGGTAACCCAACCGCAAAAAGACAAACATGATATGTACTCACTCATATGTGGATTTTAGACATAGAGTAAAGGATTACCAGCCTACAATCCACACTGCCAGAGAAGCTAGTAAACAAGGAGGACCCTAAGAGAGACATACATGGTCCCCTGGAGAAGGGAAAGGGTCAAGATCCCCTGAGCAAATTGAGAGCACTGGAAGAGGGGGGGAGGGAGCTAAGAGAATGAGAAGGGAAGAAGAGGAGGGATGCAGAAGTCATGAGGGAGCAGAAAGGTTGAGTCATGGGAAGAATAGAAGAAAGGATATGTGATAGGGTTTTAGTTGGGGAGGTGGGGAAGGACGGGAGGGAGAAGCGAACTGGGATTGTCATGTAAAACAATCTTGTTTCTAATTCAAATTAAAAAATGATATAAAAAACAATCATCCAAAAACAAACAAACAAACAAACACAAAAGATCACAAAAGGGCAGGATGGGTATTTTGTTTTGTGGGTTAGGTGGTGGGGAAAGCAAGAGTATTATGTAAGCAGCACATAAGAAGAGAACAAATTTCTACAATATAATCAAAATATCCAAGATAACAAAAATTCAAAGAATAGTAAGGATTTAGTCTATCTTTTATATTAGAAGTCTACTAATGAGAATAGAATTTGGGGGAGATGACGATGCACTTAGATGGGTTTTAAGTTAATACTCCCTATAATCAAAGTCAGTTACTAATGCTTATGTTAATATGATCCATAAGGAAGCTTTTTAGATTTTAACTTTGGAATATTTTTTTACAGAAATAGGTACTGCTAAACATATTTACTAATCTATGATCCTATTACATTAATTAAGACTAATCGTCAGTTGTCGGGAAGTTATAAAATTAGATTCTTTTCTTGATATTCTGGCTTTTAGTATGTTATTGAATTATAAACTAATTACTTCCAATTGAAGTATATTGAGAAGCTGTTTAATTGTACATTAAATTAATTTTGAAATATGGAAATTTTATTTGTGACTGCACTAAGGTATGAAAGAGTCTGTGATATTTCAATTTGAATTTGAAAAATATATCTCTTAAAAATTAGGGTAGAATTCTTATTTTAATTTTAATAATACAGAAAGTATTTAAATCATATTGGAGTTAATGTGAATCAAAATTTATAAATATATACTCTTATCTATATATTATATACATATATTCATATCTATATAAAGCATAGAATTACTTTTTTATTATTTTTATTTTTTTAATTATGAGATCTTCAGCTGACCTAATCTCTAAGCCAGATAACATTTGATAATAATTGTTGAAGATTGAGTTGGTTATTATTTTTAAAACTTTGAATCTTGGCCCTGAGCTCCAGTAATTATAACTAAGTATTTCCATATATGCTACAGTGGATAACTTTGTGGGATTAGAAAGAGCATCAAACTTACTTTCTATTTGTAAGGAAAATATGAAAGCTAATGATGAGTTAGTTAGCAATACAAGGTCAAGGAAATTCATCATTGAGACTATCAACAATGAATTTAATAGCACATACTATATTTAAATAGTTCCTATGTGTGCCTGCCAATGAATAATACATTGATCATTGTTCAACATACTATATTTCATATGCTTTGGTAAATATTCCAATATGTTCCTGCTTTATATATATTTTTGACACTAGTCATTACATTTTAACAAATTCCACTTCAGGCTTTATTGTTTTGTTTGTTTGTTTAAACAGGGTTTTTCTGTGTAGCCCTGGCTGTCCTGGAACTTACTCTGTAGACCACTGGCCTTGAACTCACAGATCTGTCCACATCTGTCTCCTGAGTTCTGGGATGCAGTACCATGGCTAAGCTGTCTCTTCAGGTTTTAAAGAATCACTGTTTTCTCAAATTCTTTCTTTAGAAAGAAATGAGGATCTACCCAGCAGTCACTTCAAACTTTTCAAGAACCAACAAAACTATTCTTTGCATGATTGGAAACAAGTCTTTCTCTGGATACAGAGAACATGAACAAATGACTCAACATCAGGAAATGTTTATCTTTTCTGTAGAACTAATGGATAAGTGACTTTAAATTTTACCTTTACTCATTGTTTTAAAACTCATTGTTTTAAATGAATTTCAGAGATGAGGTACTTGTCTAAAAGGCCTCAATTTTTATTAGTTTTTATTCTCTGCAAGTGGGAAATAAGTATTTAGCCTTACAATATAAATGTAAATTACTTTCTTTGAGTCTTGTTTTGTGTCAAGGCCTAGCATCTACTTTTCTTTAAGAACTAGGTCAGGTAGAGTATAACACATCCATCTGTGCATTTACAGGACTTCATATTTTAAGGATATTTTATCATCTGTAAAAGATCAAGGCCCAAGTATAGATAAATCCATTCCTTTGTCAATGCTGTTGACCTTTACTCTATTCCTAAGTTTTACAAATTCATATTTAGTTGCTCTTCTGTATCAGATGGCTTGCTCATCAACAGTAGCCAATTAACTGGTTTCAGCATAATGAAATTGAAGACCGTGTAGTATGTGGGGTTGCAGGACTGTGAGACTGTTTAATGACATAGACAACTGGCTGATCATCCTGCAAATGTACAGCCACACTGCAATATGAGGCCCCATGTTTGCCTCTACCTCTATTCTGATCAAAAGACTGGTAGATGGGAAAGTTGAGATGACAGCTAACAAATTACCAGAAAACTACCAAATGGGAAAGTTGCTTACCAAATCATGAAGCCATCACTCTACCCCATCTGCTTGCTCTGGGCAAAAAGCCAGGCCAATAAAGTCATACTTTACACACCGAATCTTTTTCCAAGTGGCTCAGTTCCAAAGCAGTCTCAACTGAATGCCTCAGATTGATGGAAACCAAATAACATGTAGAATTCTGACAGTCTGAGTTATCCCAAAGAACATGGCAAATGCCATGCCTTATCTTTCCTTCTCTGGCTTCTTAGTTTAGAGTCTGAATGCATACTGAAAGGCATCCCATAATGGCTATACCACCTTCATCTTATCATTCACAATTTGTCTATTTTCTTAACCAGCATAGTGTATGAAACTATATTCAACTGTACATGAATGGGAGGCAAATATCACTAACCTTATTCCCCTTGCAAATTAACCTATAAGAATATTTTGTGGAGCTTGGACTAGCTGAGAGGCCCCTGGTAGGAGGACCATGAAACAAACCTGGTACATGAGCTAGCTTGTTGGAGCACATTCTCTATGGTGGGATGCCATGCTCAGCCTTAATGCATGGGGGAGGGGCCTGCCCCAACCTATTGTACTAGGCTTTGTTGACTCCTCATGAGAGCTCTTACCTGTGAGGAGGAGTGGACTGGGGTTAGGCTAGGGGGAGGGAAAGGGAGGAGAAGGAGAATGGGACAAGGCAACCGGGGTGGGAGGGAGAACTGGGGTTAGAATATAAAATGAAATTTTTTAAAAACTTAAAATTAAAAAAGAATGTTTGTGAAATTTGCCTATGGAAATTATTCTGGTAACCTCCCCCCCCACCCACACACACAAACAAGTTCTTAGTTACTTGGACTGGCCTTTAAACCTGCTTGCCTGAGCCTTCATGTCTGGTTCATTCACTTTAATTTAAGAGTGTCTTCAAATGATGTTTAGGAAACTGGACATAAACATGTAGGAAAATACATCTGGATCTTTACCTCTCATCTTGAACAAATGTAACTCTGAAGGAACCAAGAATTTCAAAATATGACCTGATAATTTGAAAGTGTGTGAGGAAAAAAGAAGCAAAGACAATCTGAACAAGAATGGTAGCACAGGAAATAAATTAAGTGACTGACAAATGAAATATTATGAAACTAAAAGCTTTTGTAAATCAAAAGAAAATGGTAAATTGAGTGAAGAGTCAGTTCACAGAGTAGAATAAACACCTTTCCAGCTATGCTTCCAACTAAGGTTCAGCAGCAAAGTAGACAAAAAGTATCTTAAAGTAAAAAAAAAATAAATAAAAAAAAAACAGTTTTTAAAAAAAATCAGGATTTTTAACAGATAATTTTCAAAAGAAGAAATACAAAATAGCTTATAAACATGTCCATTTTAGCCATCATAGCTATTCAAGTGAAAACTGCTATTAGATTCCATTTCATCTCAGTTAAAATATAATAAAGAAAACAATCAAGATATAATCAAGAAATCAAAATCACTATAAATTCTGGGGAACATTTATGTGGATAAATGAATATTGTTAATATTTTACACTGGTACTGACACTATAGAAATACATGTGGCAGGTCCTCAAAATGTTTCAAGTATAACTATGGAACAGAGAGTCAGCAAAAGAAGAAATAAAGGTGGCTAAGAAATATCTAAACAAGTGTTGAATGTCAATAGCAGTTAGGAAAATCCAAATCAAAACAAAGTTGAGATTTCGTCTTATCCCATACAGAATGGAAAAGATGAACACAACTGACAAATGCTATGGGGGAAAGGGAACTCTCAATTTATTATTGTTGAGATTTCATACTGGTCCAGCCATATGGAAATCAGTGTAGTGAATTCTCAGAAAGCTAAAAATATATCTAGCATAAAATCCATCTACACCACTCCTTGGCATGTGTCCAAAGGCCTCAGGATTCTACTTCACAAATTCTTTGTCAGTCCTGTTCTTTCCCACCCTATTCACAAAATCTAGGAAACAGATACCGTGTAAATGTCTTTCTTTCAATTGACAAACGAGTAATAGAAATGTGGTGCATACATATGGTATAATAGTATTCATCTATGAAGAAAATGAAAATTGCAGGCAAACAGATGAAATTAGAAAAAAAATGTCTTGTGTAAGGTAACTGAAACCCAGAAATACAAATATTGTATGTTCTGCCTCACCAGTGTCTGGCTTCTAATTCCAAACCTTCAGATGTGAGTATATGACCTGGACTAACCACAGAAGCTAGGAAGTAAAAAGGGACATATGTGCAGCAAGTGAGAATGGTGTAGTGTGGTAAAGCAATTTAAAGGGGACTAGCAAATGTGGGGTGGTCACTGACTGAGATCAAAAAGGTCAAAACAGAAGGAAAGGGAGAAAGAAAGGTAAAATAAGAGTAAGGACATCTGGAAAAGTCATAAGGAATAATATTATTATCTATTCACTTAAATTACAGAAAATACATATAAGTCTGTATATACAGATAAATATACATAGTTTAAACAAAAAACTCCAGCTGGACAATGCCTCCTCCAAGAGTCATAAACTAAAACAAGATAATCCAATACTAGGTATGAGTTGTCGGTCAGGGGAGTCCACCAGACTTCCAAACCATTATAAGGTGTTGGTGTTGCTCTTTAGTTGCCTGCTAGAGGTGGAAGATAAATCATGTTGAAGACACTGTGCAATTCAGACATAGAGCAGTATCTAATTTGAAAGCCTCCTCCCTGAAGACTAGCATTCATGGTAACAGAAAGTGCTATGCAAGGAGGTAAGCAGCCAATAGGTCTACTCTTCATGATACCTAAAAACTACAACAACCAACATGGCACTTAATCCCAAGGGTCCAGTAGTGGTACTTACCTTGTCAGTGATCAATGACTTTCTAATACCTGCTCAACAAGACATAAATCATGCCTGATACTAGAAACCTAACCAACCATGCTAGGCTACTATGGTCATGGATTTTAGAGATGAATATACCACTTTATTAAATCAGCATACTTCCTAACTGCATTCTAAATGTTGTTATACCCACAGATAGCTCTAAACCCCAAACAAGAAATTTCTCTTTTCAATAGAAGGAGACCATTTCAGAAAACCACAACTAATCAAAATGTAGAAACAAGTGACTGTGTGGTGTCCAACACTAATAAATCCATTTACAACACAACTCCTGTACCTAATGCTCAGGGATCATCTTGGAATGTGTGTATGTAAAATGACTGGAAGAACCAAAGACCAGGAAGTCTGCTGTGAGATTGAATCTCCTAGAAATGCTAGGGAAGGTAGGCTTATGAAGTCTCAATGGCATTTCTACCTAAAGACAACACTCATGTTAACATGGTTTGGGGGCGATCATCATGGGTACCAAACTAAAGCAAGAAACTACAGACAACTAAGGAATTCAGAAAGTGGGAGAAAATAGTCTTCCCAAAGGAATTGTCCCCAAACTCAGGATTTAATTCCAAGTAGCCATCTCTGAAATCATACATTTAGAATTAACATTATACATCCCGAGCAGGTAGATTTATAGACTTAGGAATATATATATCACAATTAAAGAAAAAGAGGCAAAAGCCAGTGAATTTGAGAGAAATCCAGAGAACTACATGGAAGGGGTTGGAGAAAGCAAAGAAGAAATAATTATATTTATTTAATTATTAGAAAGCAAATGGGGAGATGAAATAATTATATTTTAATTTCAAAATAATTATAAAAATTAAAAAGATATATTAATAGAAGGATTTTGAACAGAAATAACTTGCATGAATGAACCATGCTGTTCAGAGAAGACGTGAGTTATTAAATAAAAATTGTACTCCCAGGCATTGAATACCTCTCATGGATTGTTGTTCAGGGAAGCCCCAAAGGCATCCATACCAGCTTAGTCTATTTCCATTGTTCTTGGTTGCCTACCATAATATCCTATTTCAGAAGACACCATTCATTCTGGATGCAGAGCATAGAGAGATGAGTCTCAACTAACCAGATAATTCTTTCTGTGCTGCTTGGCTATAGTGCTAGGAGATGCTATGAAGGCTTCTAAGGTAGAAGGCCTCAGGGATCATCAATGAAGAGTGTATGAAAAGAATGTAAGAGTTGACAGATGAAGAAGAGAGGTGTGAAATGATGAGTTCTGAATATGACATGAATCTTGCACATATCAACTCATAACCTCTGTATTTGCCTACAAAAAGCCTTACAAGGTTAAGGCAGTAAAAAGCCCAGCATGGATGGGGAGGAGCCCTTGAGGTCCCACCTTTGACAGAGGAGCTGTTGGTAGTTAATGGCTATAGAGGAAGGGAGATACATGCTCTTCTGAGAGTGTGACCACTGGTAGATTGCCCATGCTTCAGTGAATGACTCCATACCCATGAGCATATCTTATAACAATACAACAAAAAAGAGCATGGAGTTGAGAGAAAGGGTAGGAAAATTAGGGACAATTGGAGAGAGGCAGTAGTGGATGGTTGTTGACAAAATACATTATATAACTAAATCACATTTTCTAAGGATAAATACAAATTAATAATAAAATTGTGTCAAGCAGGTTATAGTAGAAATATATATATATATATATATATATATATTTACATATATGCATGTAATAACAATGAATAAAGAAGATATTAATTTGAAATAGAGCAAAGATGTGTATATGGAAGGTTTTAGAGGGAGGAAAGGAAGGGAAGAAATGATATATTATATTCTCCAATATAATGAAAAATATGTCATGTGTTTTAAAGTTATATTTAACATACCTTTTTAAAACTCAGTGGCAAGTTACACTGTAAGTTTGAGAATTAAATAAATGTGATCCAACAATTAAGTACAAGTCTCAAAGATAAATCAATCAATCATTTTCCCCTTAAAGGTTCTCTGTCAGCTATAACATATTCTACTTAGCTTGTTACTTCATGAAAATGTGTTGACTGTCTTCTTAAAATTCCCTATTCCTGGGTGAATCCCAAAGTCAGTGGATTTAATATCTTTCTCACTTGGATTGTTATTTCATTTTACTGAAACTAAGTCTCTATTGACTCACTAACAAAAGAAATAAAAATTAAAAGAAAAATTATTTTGAGTGTATTTAAGAAAATTAAAAACAAGATGAAGTTTAGGAAATCAATGAAACTGTATTAAAATTGCATTATAGAATTAAGAATACAATAACTGAAATTACCTGATAATTTTGTAAATCCACAGTCCAAGCTCACAAACTAAGTGGCAGTTCGGGAAGCAAATCAAAAGAATGAACAAACAATTAGTAGCAAGGATTGAAAATGAATAATTGAGTTTAAGAGGGTTCAATATCAACTTAGTTGGATTGAAAACTGCCTAGGAAATTAGAAAAGTACAACTCTGGATGCACCTGTGACTGTTTCCAAAGATGATAAGATCCTGCATGTTCTGACAATAGGTTAATTCGTATTAATGTCTTGATAGAGTCATAATAGGCTGACATTTCTATGAGGTGAAAGGTAAGAGAAGTCATTCACTGGGCATGTGTCCTTGACAAATACTATCTTTCCTGGACCCCTCCCTGTATATCACTTTCTCTACCTCCTGGATATCACGATGGGAACTATTCTACTAAACCATGTCCTACTGCTGTGGTGATGACACTTATTAAAAGAATGAGCTAAGAATTAATAATTTCTTCATATAACTTGTTTCTGAAATGTCCTGGTCACATTGACAGAAAAGTAACTGATGCAGAGACAAAAGCAATGGGTGAAAACATCCAATAAGTGGTAGTTCAAGTATCCAATGGAAAAGATAGAATGAGTAGAATGATGACCAGTATGTGAAAAGCTACTGGTTAAAAATATTCTTGAAATCATATTAAGACACCATGCTATAAATTCAAGAGACACATCATATTCAAAGGGAAACAAGGATTAAAGACTTCACATTTAACTCATGAAACTCAAAGGCCAAAAGTGAATTTTGAAAGTAGCCATAGTAGCCTGAACAAAGCAATAATGAAATTTACAACTCACTTCAAACCAGAGACAATAGAGGCATAATGACACTTGAGTTGCCTTCTTAAAGCAGAGGAAGAAATGACTGCCAAGCTATAAGACTGTTCAATTGCAATATTTTTTACGTGGAGAGAAGATATTTTCACACAAGAACATGTGTTAGACCTCATCACCAGCAGTAGCACACTGTAGGAAATATAAAAAAGTGACCTCCCGTGTGGTGAGACAATAGTCTCTGATATAAACTGAAATTTCTGATCCCAAGAAAGTTTCACTGCTGTGTAACTTTATGGTGATTTACTGGTATTTAGATATACTATGTGATATATATATATTATATATATATATATATATATATATATATTGTGTGCCAGAATTTGAGTTTTCTTCCATGTCATATTAGAACACTCATCTGTATATTATCATCAATGTTTTCAGTGTCATAACTTTATAAGATATTTTAGAACCCAAGAGAACATGTAACCAATTATTTATGACTTACGGTTCTTACCAAATACTGGCTTTTCTCTTTCAGAATTTTACCTATATCATGCAAAATCTAAAATTAAATTCTCTGGGATACCAAGTATAAATTCAAATTAATATTTAATAGAATCTATGGAATAATTAGAGAAAATATTTGTAACTTTTGACATTATTATGTTGAGAATATGGTATTATTTTTCATTTTCCAGTACATTTTAAAATGTTTTCTACTGAAGTTCCAGGGTGCAAAAAAAATACATGAATGTTAACATCATTTTAGCATGTAATAGCCAAGTGGCTTTATAGAGTCAGAAAATACCTTTAATAAAAAATAATAATCTTCATGTTTGCCAAAAAAATAAGGTTATGGTGCTTCTTTTTGTTAAAGGTGTGTATATTTACTCAGACTGTTACTCTGTCTGTCACTATTGCACGTCTGCCGTATCTCACTTTCCTCTCTGTGTGTTGTTAGTATCGTGTAAGAGTACACCATTTATTCTCGCCTGCCTTGTACAATTTTTTAGCAACCTTCGCTTGGTTCTGACTGATTCACTGACACTCCTCCCATTCTATTAGTTACTTCTCCTGAACTTTATTCCAAGTGTCATATTAATTTCTAGTGGTTTCAGTCCTTTCATTTACATAGTTGTTGCTTTCTTACTAAATTCTCCCCTTATTTTCACAGCTAGTTACCTTCTTTCTGCTCTTTATATCACCTCCAACGTGAGTTCTGTAGGCCCAACTTCACAGTTGAGCCACAAGCATTCAGCACCCACTACCTTAATTTTCTTGATTGTCATATCCCACAGCACGCTTAACCCTTGTACTTTGCACGTTTCTCTTTCACAGGTACTGTTTGTCCCTGCTTTCTGGTATTCATGTGTTGATGCTCTGTATGGTTGCTAGGTTATTCATGTTTGCTATTCCCTTTGTGGGACCCACCCACCCAGCCCTTTGGCACATCCTTTTCTCCATTGGCCACAGAGAAATGGCTCTTCTTTGGACCCTTCTCCTTAAGGAAACTACTTCAGTATGAATTTTCAAGTTAGCACTGATCATAACCATTAACTCTGACAGGCAGATAATGCTCACTACTGTGATCTACAAGTAGCTTCAGAAGCCCTGAACCATATATTGCCCATATTTGCTGCTTCTTGACACCAGATTCTACTCCTCCTTACCATGTAATGTTTTCCTTCTTCTACAGGGAGTTTTGCACATCTCATACACAGACAGAATTAACACATGCTGACATCATGGTAGGGAAACTATGCTTGTACAGAATTCCCTGTCTTGACCAAAATTCCTTTTCCTATTTTATTACCTTTCTGATGTGCATTTCATTTCTATATAATCAATCTACTTTCTGTTGCCTTCGTATCAACATATAACAGTTCATTCTCAAGTAACATGTCTACCTGCACACTGCCACATTTTTATTTAAATTAGAAACAAGATTGTTTTAAATGTAAATCCCAGTTTCCTCCCACCCCTTTTCCCCAACTACCCCCCACTCAACTAACACCCTACCTATCTCAGACCCTGTCCTTCCCCAAGGAGGGTGAGGCCTTCCATAGAGGGTCTTCAGAGTCTGTCATATCCTTTGGGATAGGAACTAGGCCCTCCCCATGTGTCTAGGCTGAGGGACTATCCCTCTACGTGGAATGGGCTTCCAAAGTACATTCTTATGTTAGAGATAAGTATTGAACTACTACAAGAGACACCATAGATTTCGCAGGTCTCCTCACTGGCACCCATGATCATGGGGTCTAGATCAATCACATGATGGTTTCCCAGTTCTGGGGATCAAAAGCTCCCCCTTGTTCAGGTCAGCTGTTTCTGTGGGTTTCAGCAGCCTGGTCTTGACCTCTTTGCTCTTCACTCCTCCTTCTCTGCAACTGGATTCCATATCAGTTCAGTGTTTAGCTGTGACTGTCTGCTTCTACATCAGCTGCTGCAAGAAAGCTATAAGATGGCATATAAGTCAGTCATCAATCTCATTTTCAGGGGAGGGCATTTAAGGTAGCCTCTCCTCTGTTGCTTAGATTGTTAGTTGGTGTCATCTTTGTAGATCTCCAGACCTTTCCCTAGCGCCTGATTTCTCTGTAAACCTAAAATGTCTACCTCTATTATGGTATCTCCTTTTTGTTTTCTTCTATTCTTCCCCCTACTCAAATGTTCTGCTCCCTCATGTCCTCCCTACCACTCCTCTTCTCTCCTTCTCCCTCTCCTAGCTCCATCTCCCCTCCCCCAATGCAGCCAATTTGATCAGGAGATCTTGTCACTTTTCCCTTCTCTGGGGGACCATGTAAGTCTCTCTTAGAGTCCTCCTTGTTTCGTAGTTGCTCTGGCAGTGTGGATTGTAGACTGGTAGTCTTTGCTCTATGTTTAAAATCCATATATTAGTGAGTACATACCAAGTTTGTCTTTTTGTGACTGGGTTACCTCACTGAGAATGGTTTCTTCTAGTTCAACCCATTTGCCTGCAAATTTCAAGATTCCATTGTTTTTCCCCCTGCTGTTTTTTCCTGCTTTTATTATGTTGAGGTATGTTCCTGTTATCCCTGATCTCTCCAAGACCTTTATCATGAAGGGATGTTGGATTTTGTCAAAGGCTTTTTTAGCATCTAGTGAGATGATCATGTGGTTTTTCTTTCTCAGTTTGTTGATATGGTGGATTATGTTGATGGATTTTCATATTTTGAACCATCCTTGCATCCCTGAGATGAAGCCTACTTGATCATGGTGGAGGATTTCTCTGATATGTTCTTGGATTTGATTTGCCCAGTATTTTATTGAGCATTTTTGCATCAATGTTCATGAGGGATATTGGTCTGTAGTTCTCTTTCTTAGTCATATCTTTGTGTGGTATGGGTATCAAGGTTATTGAATCCTGGTTTAAAAAAAAAAAGAGTTTGGCTTGGCAATGACCCTTCTGCTTCTATTGTGTGGAATACTTTGAGGAGAATTTGTGTTAGCTGTTCCTTGAATTTCTGGTAGAATTCTACACTGAAGTCATCTGGCCCTGAGCTTTTTCCATTGGGAGACTTTTGATGACTGCTTCTACTTCATTAGGAGTTATCAGTGTATTTAAATTGCTTATCTGTTCTTGATTTAATTTTGGTAAGGGAAATCCATCCAAAAATTTTGTCCATTTCCTTTACATTTTCAAATTTTGAGGAATACAGGTTTTCAAAGTATGACCTGATGATTATCTGCATTTCCTCAGTGTCTGTTTGTATGTCCCTTTTCATTCTGGATTTTATTAATTTGCATGTTCACTCTCGGCCTTTTGGTAAGTTTAGATAATGTTTATCTTGCTAATTTCTCAAAGAACTGACTCTTTATTATGTTACATTGATTCTTTGTATTGTTTTCTTAGTTTCTACATTATTGATTTCAGCACTCAATTTGATTATTTCCTGGCATCTAGTCCTTCAGGGTGATTTGGCTTCTTTGTGTTCTAGAGCTTTCAGTTCTGCTGTTAATTCTCTAGTGTGACTATTCTCCAGTTTCTTCATGTGGGCACTTAGTGCTATGAACTTTCCTCTTAGCACTGCTTTCAAAGTGTCCCATTAGTTTGGATATCTCATGTTCTCATTCTCACTGAATTCTAGGAAATCTTTCATTTCCTTTTTTATTTATTCTTTGACCCAGGAATGGTGCAATTGGGCATTATTCAATTTCCATGAGTTTGTAGGTTTTCTGCAATTTGTGTTGTTGTTGAATGCTAACTTTAAAGCATGGTGGTCTGATATGATACAGGGGGCTATTTTAATTTTTGTACCTGTTGCAGTTTGCTATGTTGCCAAGTATGTGATCGATTTTAGAGAAGGTTCTATGTGATGCTGAGAAGAAGTTATATTCTTTTGTGTTTGGATGGAATGCTCTATAGATATCTGTTAAACCCATTGGTCCATAACTTCTATTAGTTCCTTTGTTTCTTTGTTGTGTTTCTGTCTGATGATCCTGTCCACTGGTGAGAGTGGGGTGTTGAAGTCTCCCACTGTAAGTGTGTGAGGTTTTATGTGTGATTTGAGCTTTAGCAATGTTTCTTTTACGAACATGGCTGCCTTTGTATTTGGGGCATAGATGTTCAGAATTAAGACTTCATCTTGATGTATTTCTTTCATGATGAGTAATAAGTGACCTCCTTCATCTCTTTTGATTGATTTTAGATTAAAGTCTAATTTGTTAGATATTAGGATTGTTACCCGGCTTGTTTCTTGGATCCATTTGATTGGAAAATCTTTTCACAACCCTTTACTCTGAGGTACTGTCTTTCTTTGAAGTTGAGGTGTGTTTCTTTTATGGAGCAGAAGGGTGGATTCTGTCTTCTTATCCATTCTGCTAGCCTGTGTCTTTTTATAGGGGAATAAAGACCATTAATATTGAGAGATTTTAATGTCCACTAATTGTTCATTCTTGTTTGTTTTGGATTTGTTGGTGGTGGTGGAATTGTGTGTGGATTTTCACCCCATTTTTCTTTTTGCTGTTGGTAAAGTGGGATTATCTTTTGCCTGTGTTTTTTTCTGGTTGTGGTTAACTTTTTTGGTTCCAGTTTTCCTTCTAGAACTTCCTGTAGGGCTGGATTGGTGGATATATATTCTTTAAATCTGGTTTTGTCGTGGAATGTTTGGTTTCTGAATCTATAGTGATTGAAACTTGGCTGGGTATAGTAGTCTGGGTTGGCATCCATGGTCTATTAGTGTAGATAGAATATCTATCCAGGACTTTCTGGCTTTCAGAGTTTTTGAGGAAAAATCAGGTATAATTCTGATAGGTTTGCCTTTATATGTTACTTGACCTTTTTCTTTTGCTGCACTTATTATTCTTTATTCTGTATGTTTGGGGTTTTCATTATTATGTGTTTAGGAGACTTTTTGTGGTTCACTCTATTTGGTGTTCTGTAGGCTTCTTGGGCTTTCATTGGCATGTCTTTCTTTAGGTTGGGAGAGTTTTCTTGTATGATTTTGTTTAATGTTTTCTGCACCTTTGAGTTTGGTTTCTTCACCTTATTCTATGCCAATTATTCTTAGGTTTGGTTTGTTCATGGTGTCCCATATTTCATGGATATTTTGTGTTAGGGATTTGTTGGGCTTAAGCTTTTTTTTTTTTTTTTTGGTCTATGAGTCTATTCTCCTAGTGTATCTTCCATGCCTGAGATTCTCTCTTCCATCTCTTGTGTTATGTTGGTTATGCTCGCATCTATAGTTCCTGGTCATTTACCCAGCTTTTCTATTTTCAACCTTCCCTCAGCTTGTTTTTTCTTTCTTGACTCTATTTCAGACTTCAGGTCTTGAGCTGTCTGAATTGTTTCCTTCTGATGTTTGATTGTATTTTCTTGGCTTTCCTTAAGAGATTTGTTTATTTCTAGTATTTTTTTATTTTTTTCTTCCATTTCTTTAAGGGATTTTCTCATATCCTTTTGAGGCCCTTTATCATTTTCATGAAGATGTTTTTCAGGTCATTCTCTTCTGCTTCATCTGCATTCTAATGTTCAGGTCACGCTGCTGTAGAGTTCCTAGAGTCTAGTGGTGTCATATTGGTTTTTCTGCTGTTGACGTGTTTTTATATTGTCTTTTTCCTCTCCTGGTGGGTATGGAACCAAGGTTCCCTTCCAGTAGGTGCAAACATGTCCAATACTCTGATATCTCTCATTGCCCCCTGAATGGAGGCAGAACTGTTACCGGGGCCTTGGCAGTCTCTGGTTGTATTGGATCCTGCTGGGAAGGGATCTGCCATGAGCAGTACCCTGGCCTCAGGTGTCACCAGGGCAGAGGAAGTCAGTCCGGAAACAGTCCGTACTCCCATGGTACGAGGTGGTACTGGTACTAGGGCCTTGGAAGTTTCTGAGTGTGTTGGATCCTGCAGGGATGGGATCAACTGTGAACAGTCCTTGGGCCCCAGGTGTCTCTGATCAAGGCACAGCAAGGACTCTGTGCTGCTATTTTAAATTATGTATATAAGTATATGTCTATGTGTGGATATAAGTTTGGGAGTACAGGTGTCAGAAGTCAGATTGTGAGATGCATGGATTTAGTAACAACTAGGGAGGCAATCATCTGTATGTGTCTTTAAGAGTGTTTCCTGAGAGGACCAACTGAAGGTAGAAGAGTCCTTGAATGTGGGCACCAGTGCTTCAGAGACTAGACTTCAGCCTTGCAATGAAGGGGAATGTGTGTGAAGATGTTCTCCAAGATGGTGCTGGAGAAACCTGCAGAAACAGTTAACCTGACCTAGTGAGAATATGACCTAGTCATAAAGCTGCAGAAACAGCATTGGACCAAACCAAGTCCTCTGAATGTGGGTGCCACTTAGGAGGCCAAGACAGTCTATGGGACCTCTAACAGTGGAGCCAGTCTTTATCCCTAGAGCACAAATGGACTTTGGGAGCCCATTCCCTATGGAGGGATACTATTGCAGCCCAGATACAGCAAGGAGGGCCCAGGCCCTCCCCCAAAGGATATGATGGACTTTGAAGGTCCCCCATGGAGGGCCTCACTATCCCTGGGGAGGAGTTGGGGGATGGATTGGGGAAGGGTTGGTGGGGAACATGGGAGGGTGGGAGGGCGAGTGAATGGGGGAATGGGTATGTAAATATGAATGCCTCTAAAATAAAATAAAAAATTTAAAAAAATCTTGTTTTGTTTTTAGAGACAGCATTTCTCTGTGTAGCTTAAGCTGTCCTGGAACTTGCTCGGAAAACCAGGCTGGTCTCAAACTTAAGAGTTCTGCTTGCCACTGACTCATACGTGCTGGAGGCTACCACAGCCTGGCAAAATCCTAAGAATCTTAAATTTCTCTTTGTTGGGTATTTTGTCATAATAACAAAACAGTAAGTAACACAGGGAGTGAACTTAGATGTGACAATGAAAGTACAGGTCTTACAAATTAACTGGTGTTTCTATAAGTAAAATCACTGTACGTCCTCCCCACCAGTGTCATACTATGCTTACATAAAAAGAGGCAATGTATGCACAGAGTCAGAAGTGACTGCAACCTCAGGAAAGAACCATTACCAAAAGTCAGCCATGCTTTCATCCTGGTCTCTAACCTGCAGACTTCAGACTGAGAAAATAAATGCTTCTGGTTTAAGGTACATGATTTAGTTGTTTTGTTATGGCAGCCTGTACATGAGATGATCCACTAAGGATGAATCCCTCCTTTCCTGAAATAACAGAGATAAAGTCTTTTCTTTTCATTGTTCTCTACCCTTCTCCCATTTTGTCTTCAAAAAGACTACCTATACTAACTACCACCAATGGTAATAAAATTCAGCTTCTTCATTGTTGTTCGCTCTTCTCAATGACTTGTCACTAAGTAAATGAAAGGAACATTCAGTGCTATCCAGTGAATTGTAAACATAATTTGCAAGCAACTCTTCTTTAGAGATGTAATTCCTTTTAATTTTATATGTAAGATGTGTTGCCTGTATGCATGTCTATGCCTTACAAGTTGTACAGTGCCCGCAGGGGCATGAAGAGAGCCTGGATCTTCTAAAACTGGAGTTAGAGACTGTTACCATTGAGTGGTAGAAATTGAACCTGGGTTTTCTGGAAAAGCAGCCAGTGCTCTTATGCCTCAAACCCTTTCCATCCCTTTGCATGCAACACTTAATGTTCAAATTTGTCAATACCAAACAATAGAATTCCCTACAAGCTGATTTCTCATTTCTCTTGGCATGCCCATTCTAGACTCATGATGTATCTTTGCATTCTGGTACAGAGAAGTGTCCGGACTCAATTTATACTTTTCCAATCCCAGATCTAGTATTAGCCATTTCTGCAAGGACCTGTGATTCATTTTAGTAAGGAATCATGACCTGATTGTTAGATGTTTTCTAATTCTCTGTTAGGGTATGATATCCAACCACTCCTCGACTTTACCCAATAGATACAGTAGCATTTTCCCCTTGACAATCGAAGTGATTCTAGGTGTTGTTAAATATCCCTAGAGGACAAAGCTACCCTCAGTGGAGATCCAGCAGTTTACAAGAACAAAATCTTTGCATGAGTACTCTTCATAGCCTGGATTTGCTCCCTTAACAATATATACCAAAGACTCCAAAGCAGCCTACAGAGATTTTCAAGGTTTTCCTCAGCATCTGCTAAGGTTCCTGATCCCCTACAGTGGAGAGGAATCTGCAGCTTATTCGACACTGTCCATGGCTGGAAAGAGAACACACTTGTGCTTATGTTTGTTCAGATACCTGGATTTGTATCTGCAAGATAATTCCTCAAAATGAGATTTCTAAAATTAAAAGCAAATGTGCCATGCAATTTGGTTTTATGTTGTGAAATTCTTCTCCACAATGTTTATATCACTTTTCATTGCCTCCTGCATGTGTGAGAATACTGTTTCCTAACAGTGTTGCCAAGATAACTTATTTCATTATAGGATGGGAGGGTGGGAACAGAGTAGGTAGCACCAGTTTCAGTAATTTGATCACAGAGGAGTAGTATTTCCCACCAGTTCTTTGCATTTCTCTCATTTGACTGAAATAAAAAAAGATATATTTTTTATGTATTTGTGGGCCAGTGTTATAGTTTCTTTCCTGTGAGTTGCAAATTTAAGTCTTTTGCCTCTTTAGTTATTTTTTTTTAATTTGTACCGAAGTTTTGGGTTTTATCATCTTTTTTTTTTTAATAGTTTGTATTTGAGGGAGATTTTCCCAAGTATTGCTTGAATTTATAATCCAAGTTGTTATTTGCTTTAGCTTTGCTCATGGTAGGTAGTATTTCCTATATTCTTCCTTTTTTTGTGTTCAAATATTTTTAATGCCTTCTGATTCTAGTAGGGCAAAGATAAGGCCTTTTCATGCCTGTAGATTATAAAACAACTCACTGATTTTGTTGGGCTTGTATCACCTGATTTTTATATATTTAGTCTGAAACCCATTACAATGTATTTGGGTATGGGAAAATTGCAATTTTTTAAATAAAAGCTACCCCATATTTTTTTTAAAAAAATCATTTATTTAGGAGTACAGTTTTTTACCTAATGAGTCCCTCATTTATTTGGAAATCTAGTTTTCCCCTAAATGTCAGTTTCATCAAATAACAAATCTTCAAATGAGGTATGAGTTCTTATTCAGGTCATCTTTTGTGGAATCTAGTAATGATATCAGCCTGCCTTACCTGGATATTCATTTCTTAAGTGGAGATAATTATTTATACCGTATTCTACTGCATAACAAAATTTAATTCCACCATTGTGCCCTTTCAAGATATTCTTAGCTGGTAATTTTATGTTTTTAACCCCTTCCACCTTGTCAAAGTATTTAATAAATAGGACGTCATGAAGATACCATACATTTCTCATTAAGAAAATATTGGTATGATTTATACTTTCAGCTATACTAAAAGTAAGATGTTGTATCATTGAAATAAATAGCTTTGATAAATGCATTATAGATCATTATGGGAAGACTGAGTCTGAGATTTTGAAAGAAAACTTTATACTGTGTAAAGATCCAATCAAATTAAGAACACAATCCAGGCACAAAATCACAAGCTGATAATCATAGCTCTTAGGGAGAAGAGCCCAGGAAGATAGCTACCAATTCAAGGCCAGCCTGGGCTGCTGTGTGAGAATATGTTTTGAAATAAAAGCATGATAAGTCATGACTAACTCTGGGTTAAGTTGAATAAAGAGAATCAACATGTAATTAAACTAATAAATAATTGTTGTGCACTTTGAACATTCATCATTGTGATGATTATTATTGTGATAACAGATTAATGTGATTATTGAAAAACTTATGAATTCACTAAAGGATACTATAGGATAATACTAGATTTACATAATAGTTGAGAACTATATACTTCATAAATAATCACCTTGTGTTCTTTCAAATAAAGATATTGAAAAATTTGTTTTAAATGAAGTGAACAGTAAAAAAGAAGCTAATAAATTCTATTTAGAAAATGAAATGGCATGCTACAGCATGAAAGAAAATATTCATTAAACACATGTTTTCTTTGTCCTTTGATAATGGGTTGTTTTCCGAAATATGTTAAATATTTCCAAAATTCAATAATATGCCAAGAAACCTAAAGTTAAAACAAACAAAAGATTAAAGCAACGTATTTGAGTAAATGCTTTACTTAAGAAGACATGAGATAAATGGTTAGGAAAACAAAATCGTGGAAAATCCTCGATGCTCTCTTTCACTGGGGAAAACCAATTAAAGCCACAGTGTCATACACAGCTCACCCATAAAAATGCCTGAAAGAAAGCAGAAGCTTGCTGATCTTGCAAAGGGGCAGACAAGCACCATCTTAACATGTGCCAGGACTGTTGGAAATGTGAGTGCCAACAGCTACCCTCTGTTGCCTTCAGGATCTATGGTCACTCCTGTAGTGAGTGTCCTAAGACTCTCTCAGCTTGAGCCCAGGCTCAGTCTCCTTGGCTTTTTTTTTTCTTCTGTTTTTTGAGACAGGGTTTCTCTGTATTGTTTTAGAGCCTGTCCTGGATCTCACAGAGATTCTCCTGCCTCTGCCCCCGATTCGCCTCTCCTGGCTGTTTTTTTCCTGTTCTTCATACTTGCCATAATATCTAACCACTAAACTTCTCTACAAATCCTTTGTTTGTCTTGAATCTTCCTGTCTTTCTTTGCCCAGGCCATCTAAAGAGCTCCTAGACCTTTACTTGACTTCTTTTCCTTTGAAAGGCTTATCACAATTGAAACAGATAATTGGTTCTGCATTTGAGTAATTAAATACCCTTATTTATCAGCCCAAGCAGCTCTGAGGGGAAGACACTTGACTTCCTCCTCCTTACAGTCCTTAGTGTCCTAGCACAGTTCTGGTACATTCTAGACACTTCACTATCTCAAACGAGTGCATACATTTAAAAGTGCAGAAGTTACTAATACACAGTTGAATAAGGGATGGGAGACAGCATGCTAAGCCAGAAAATTGAAGTCAGAATCTTTAACTACTTTCAACTGGAAGGCATTCCACCTTCCCTGGTTGGGCTTTTATGTTAAAGACTGGATGCAGTTCAAAGAACTGGAACCTTTGCAACTGAAGCAAAGTGATGGATAAAATACATAGCTTAATGATATTTAAAGTATACAGATACAAAACCACTTTAAAATCTACTATGTGCTCTTTCTGAAGTATAATAGTTTGCCATGACCTAGAATTTGTTATTGGTCTTGACAAAAGAGAGTCTTTTCTTGGCAGGTCTACTTTTTTTTATGCTGCTAGCTGGAGAGCTCCCACAAATGCAGTGATATAGTCTCACTTTTATGTCAACATAAGGTATTACTACCATTGCACACAAAGGAGAAATTGAACATAGACTTGTTTTGGGAGTACATGATGAAATGCCACCCAGAGATCAAGAAGTAAATAATGAAGATCTTTGGGTAGTACAACCTTACTAAGAAACAGCAGCTGAACCCACTCTAGAACCCATTGGAGAGGCAGAAGTACTGAGTGTGTCTGCCCTGTCTGACTTGGCTGAACCCCTACATGCTCTTCCTGGATAAATATTCCAATCGCATGGATATCAAGGCTCTATTGCACTGGCAGATGCTATTTATGAGTTTGACAGTGCTATGATGCCTGTCAGCACAACTTCAGACTCTTCCAGCAGATGGCACAGGAAGTTTGGGTCTGTGAGAATCAGACAGTTGGAGACATCCTGGCCAAGAAGGAGTACATAAGTAGGGAACTCAGATTTACAAAATGGCCTACAACATGTGAGCTCATAGCCAAGCTTGGGTCAGGAATTCCTCCTGGAGACTTCCAGTTTCCATCTGTCCAGCTGCCAAGGACAGGGCAGGGGGTATTATAGACTCACACTGCTACCCCGACCTCTGCCTCCTGCAGCTCCTGTCACTTCATTCTTATCTCTAGCTGAAGAACACAAGTTTGTTTTCCCCTTCCTTCCAGATGTCCCAATCTGGATGCCTGCTCTCTCTAGCCCAGCCCTGAAAGATGCAGCCAGAGATATTTGGTTTAATACTAGGGCCAGGCCCTGGTTTGGCCTGTGAAGGATTCAAGTGCATTTAATGACTTTGGATGATATTGTAGGACTCGTACACCTCACTACTCCATCCCTTGCTTCCTACGGTTTGGAACCCTGGAATGTGGTCATTTAGGAAAAATATTTAACTTAGTAATGGAGCTTTTAGAATCTGCGTAACATCTGAAATGTGTTAAATAAATACACCCCCATAAATAATCAACAAATGGGTCAGTAAACTGGGCAAGCAGGTCTCAAAAAATGGAAATTATTTTAAGTGTTCAGCAACCCTAGTAAGTTGATTAATATTGCTTGTCAACCTGCCAGTATCTAGGAACTAAACCACCTACAAGTTAAGGTTTCAGGTCACCCAAAACATCATTTAGATTAGGTTAGCCTCTGGCCCTGACAGTGGAGAGATTATTTTTATTAGGTTAATTGAGATGGCAGGACTCATCCTAAAAGTAGGCAACTATATTGAGAAACCCACCAATTCTTGGGAAGAAGACTTATTTATTGAGTGATGAAATAGGAAGCACACTCATACAGTGGAAAGCTACACCACTGCCTCTTCATCCACTAGGGAAGTATAGAGAAAGCCCCAGACCAGGTAATGGAAACAGTGCTTCAGGAAGACTTCCACATTAAAGAGAGAGCATGCAAACCACCCTCAATTCAGTTTTATCCAATCATGTGTCAGAGAAAAACAAGTCCCTGGCTAGTCACTCCAAGTGTCATTGGCCAAACAGATCAGGCTCCCACAACAGGCAACCCATCACCAGGACTTGGGTCCTGAACTGCATAAAAAGGAGGAATCAACTGATCATGAAGAAAATGATCAAATTCCTGCTGCTTTGCCATCTCAGCCATAAACTACTGTACCCATGAACTGTGAGCCAACTAGACCCTTGTGGTCAGGATGCATTATCACAGCAACATGAAAAGTAATTAAGACATCTAGTCATTAGGAAAAATGTAAATTAAAACTACTTTCAGATCTATCTCTCCACAGTGAGGAAAAAAATTATCAGTGTGGGCAAGGATGAAGAGCAAGAAGAGCCCTGACTTAATGCTAATGGGAGTGTAAACCAGTGCTATAGCTATGAAAGTCAGTGTGGAGGTTTCTCAAAAAAAAAAAAAAAAGAACTACTATATGACCTAGCTACATTGTTCATGGGCATATTCCAAAGGACTCTATATTATTCCATAGAGATATTTGCATATCCGTGTTCACTGCTGTTCTATTTGCAAAAACAAGGAGATGGAATCTGTGTAAATGTGCAATGACAAGAAATGGCTAATAAAATGTGGTGCATGTTATGTAATGGAATTTTGTTCAACTATAAGCAAAATTAAATTCTAATATTTTCAGGAAAATGGATAGATCTGGAAAGTATTATTGTAGATTAGCTATTCCCAGATCCAGACAAATACTCCATGTTCTTTCTCACATTTGGGCCTAGCTTCTAATTTTTATATATGCATATTTGTGGGAAACTGAATGTGGATATAAGTCATGAAACTATAAAGAGTCCCATGAGAAGGGAAAAGGAGGTTATAAGGAGGAGGACGTGAAGAT